>NC_086319.1:18312656-18395156 GCF_036172605.1 Pelobates fuscus | reverse complement strand
TCAGTATTCAGGTTTAATTGCCGTGTTAGAAAGGATTAGGCGTGTTCCCTAGCTTGACAAGCTTCGGGAGCGCCAGGAGGGGGAGTACTGCAGCTGTTGTACTGCTTTAAATAATGGTCTAAAATATTTTAATCGAGGGTATCATTAAAAATATGATCCCAAATGAAAAAATAAATGAACAAATAAAACTTAATGTACCGCCACCATTATAAACACACTGGGGTGGGTCTGTACACTAAATTAGTAACATACACTGAACCTGGTGCTGTAGCAGGGATAATCCAGTTGCTAGTGTTAAGTTATGCACTAGAGACTTGTATCCCTCAGCATCAGACTGTAGAGAAACCTATTTATGAGGAGAAAATAGGTGACCTGATCCCCAGCAACCACTGCTGGGGAACACAATATCCCTGTATAGCTAGAGGGACACAGAGTTGCCGCCTGTCCTGCTAAGGATACAATGTTATACCCCAACAATAGGGCTAACTGAGTGGTTGCAGTGGATTGCTCCAATTACAGAGCGGACTCCATGAGCTTGCTGCAGGAAGGAAAGATAACTCATCCTATAACAGCCCAAATCATACCAAAGGCTGACAGGACTAACTCGCTGCAGTGCTTGCCCTTTCTATATGAGGAGCTATGGTGAGACCGCTGTGGAAGGAAAAAGATTTCTACACTGTTCAGTAAACAGTTACTGATATTAGAACGCTCTAACATCGGTTAGCCAAGGCATCGACCCACTACCCTCACCCAATGATCACATCAATACGTGCTGGTGAATTAAAAGAAAAGGTAACGACCTAACGTCCGTTTCGGCGCTGCTCAAGCGCCTTTGTCAAAGGTGAACCGGCTCCTGTGCCTTACTGGGTTTAAATACCCAGACCGGCAGTGTAAGTGACCAATCCCGGCGCTGGGCGTGTCATGCCCCTTAGCGCCAAAATTCCGTGTGGTCCATCATTGGTCCGTGTTTCCGCCCACGTGGGTGTCAGTGGGGCGGGTCTACGGACGTAGGGAGAGTGTCAGTCATCGGCTGACTGAAGGAAAGCTCCTCCCCCATGTGTGAACGGTTTAACCCTTTATGCCACCTCCACAGTCTGGTTTAACCCCCTAAATACACGGAATCATGGGTTGCAAACCCATAGTCAGTGGAGGCTAAAGCCAATCACATTACGTGTACCGAAGAATCCTGTATTGGATTTACGGAATGTAGGGTTGCAAACACCCTTTCTGGTTTATAGCAGAGATCATGCTACAATAAGGGGAATGAGAAAGAGTACGGCTCTCTTATTCCTCATTGGATTTGTGCCGTGGTGGGCACTGTAATTATAGTAGACCTGCGTGTTGCTGAACCCTGTGAATGGTATTGGCAGACTTCTAACCCATACAAGATGGGATGCGAACAGATGTTGCCATGTAACATACAGGGTGGGAAGGATCCTACGGTAAAGATAAATAATCACTTATATTCCTAAGGGACCCAACCAGGATCTGGAGGTGTCTGGGTTTAACCAGAACTGGAGGTGTGGTGGAATGGGTGATGGGCGGTCACTCAGAATGCCGGCACATAGGTATCCGGTGAATCACTCTTCACTTGTACAGCAAGAAATATCTGTTGACAAAAGAGGCCTAAGTTAAAGACTGGACAACACAAATCTATATACATATATACACAGTGGGGTAGTCATCAATCAATAAATGGGTTAAGGTAAAGCCTTCATTGAGGCCTTTGGGGGCTAATGTGTCGAATTTGTAAATCCAATAACATTCCCTTCTTTTAAGGGTCTGGTCTAGATCTTCCCCCCCTTTTGCCCAGTTGGATTTTTTCTATTCCCGCAAACTTAATACATTTAGGGGTGTCCATGTGGTTGGTTCTAATATGTCTGGCTACTGACGTGTCTCTGTTAGATGTTACTGAGTGGACATGTTCCATAATGCGTCGCTTAAATGGGCGTATAGTTTTGCCCACATATTTCATGCCACACTTACACGTGAGTAAGTAGACCATTCCCTGGGTATTACAGTTAAAGAACTGTTTTATGGGAATCTCGAATCTCGAGTTGTTATGGTTGGTAAGGGTTTTTGACCCTTTGGCTATGTATGTACATGCAACACATTTCCCACATTGGTACGTGCCGTGTACGGTCAACCATGTGGAGTTTGTTTTTTTAGGGGTGGAGAGGTAACTGGGTACAAGCATCTCTTTTATATTTTTGCCTCTTTTCGCTGTAATAGACACCTTAGTGGAGATGGTGTCCTTCAGATGCGGATCTTGTGTCAAGAGAGGCCAAAAATGACCCATTACTTTCTTTACCTCATTCCATCCAGCATCATAGTTAGCTACACATCTGATAAGTTTCTTTGAGTCCTGTTTGGGCTCATCCTTAAGTAGATCATCGCGAGTACTGTTGAGTGCCCGTTGGTAGGCATGCTTTAGGCAGCGATTTGGATATCCTCTTTGTTTGAATCTAAGTCTCAATTCAGTTGCTTTTAGTTTGAAATCCTCGATACTCGAGCAATTTCTCCTCAATCGGAGATACTGGCCCACCGGAATCCCTCTTTTGAGTGGAGTGGGGTGGTGGCTCTCCCATCTTAACATGCTATTGGTAGAGGTGGGTTTGCGGTATAAGGTGGTTTCAATCGCCCGGTCCGTAGTTATCCTGAATGAGCAGTCCAAAAAGTTGAGTGCCTGGTCTCCAAACTCCATAGTGAGTCGGAGATTCAGATTGTTCCTGTTGAGGTTCTCAACAAAGGTCTCAAAGTGTGATTGGGTACCTGTCCAAACAATGAGGATGTCGTCTATGTACCTTTTCCACAAATAGATACAGTCAGTAAATTCGGTGTTTTGCTCAGTGAATACCTTCTCACTCTCCCACCATCCCAGGTGCAGGTTGGCGTACGATGGGGCACAAGATGTCCCCATCGCAGTCCCCTGCACCTGATGGTAATATTTACTTTGGAAGATGAAAAAGTTATGTGTGAGAATAAATCTCAATAGGTCGAGCACAAAGGTATTTTGGCGCTAAGGGGCATGACACGCCCAGCGCCGTGATTGGTCACTTACACTGCCGGTCTGGGTATTTAAACCCAGTAAGGCACAGGAGCCGGTTCACCTTTGACAAAGGCGCTTGAGCAGCGCCGAAACGGACGTTAGGTCGTTACCTTTTCTTTTAATTCACCAGCACGTATTGATGTGATCATTGGGTGAGGGTAGTGGGTCGATGCCTTGGCTAACCGACGTTAGAGCGTTCTAATATCAGTAACTGTTTACTGAACAGTGTAGAAATCTTTTTCCTTCCACAGCGGTCTCACCATAGCTCCTCATATAGAAAGGGCAAGCACTGCAGCGAGTTAGTCCTGTCAGCCTTTGGTATGATTTGGGCTGTTATAGGATGAGTTATCTTTCCTTCCTGCAGCAAGCTCATGGAGTCCGCTCTGTAATTGGAGCAATCCACTGCAACCACTCAGTTAGCCCTATTGTTGGGGTATAACATTGTATCCTTAGCAGGACAGGCGGCAACTCTGTGTCCCTCTAGCTATACAGGGATATTGTGTTCCCCAGCAGTGGTTGCTGGGGATCAGGTCACCTATTTTCTCCTCATAAATAGGTTTCTCTACAGTCTGATGCTGAGGGATACAAGTCTCTAGTGCATAACTTAACACTAGCAACTGGATTATCCCTGCTACAGCACCAGGTTCAGTGTATGTTACTAATTTAGTGTACAGACCCACCCCAGTGTGTTTATAATGGTGGCGGTACATTAAGTTTTATTTGTTCATTTATTTTTTCGTTTGGGATCATATTTTTAATGATACCCTCGATTAAAATATTTTAGACCATTATTTAAAGCAGTACAACAGCTGCAGTACTCCCCCTCCTGGCGCTCCCGAAGCTTGTCAAGTTAGGGAACACGCCTAATCCTTTCTATTTTTTGTATATATACAAGGGTTACCCCCTATTGAGTCCTGCAGACACACTCTAGTTCCCTCCTTTGGGAACCTAGCATTTCGGTGCTCCTTCGGATCTTAATTGCCGTGTTGGCACTTTAAGGAAAAAAAAGTTGGCATGTATTGCGGTTTGGGCACTCGGGCTCAAAAAGGTTCGCCATCACTGCTCTAGTGGCTGTCTCATTGACAGCCACTAGAGGCGCTTGCGGGCGTCTCACTGTGAAAATCACAGTGAGAAGACGCCAGCGTCTATAGGAAAGCATTGATAATGCTTTCCTATGAGACCGGCTGAATGCGCGCACGGCTCCTGCCGCGCATGCACATTCAGCCGATGACGTCGCGAGGAAGAGGAGGAAAGCTCCCCGCGCGGCGCTGGAGAAAGGTAAGTGTTTAACCCCTTCCTCACTCCAGAGCCCGGCGGGAGGGAGACCCTGAGGGTGGGGGCACCCTCAGGGCACTATAGTGCCAGGAAAACGAGTGGTCCTTTAAATGATAGTTCTTGATGAACTCGCAATGTATATAATATATCCGCTCTATGAAAGTTATATTTAAAGTGACATTACTATCTAAAACCTCAGATTTATGGTCCCCTCCAAAAGATAGCCTTTAAGTAATCACACACTGCATGGAGACACTGAACTTTTCTCATAGAGAGCATTTATGCAATGCATCACTGAGGAGATACTAATTGGTTGGGGCGGCATTTAGCTCCTCTCCCGCCCACCCGCCTCCTTGACGGAGATCAATAATGCCAACCAAGGAGGCGGATTGGGGGTGTAACCAGCACCGACAGACCTGAACTGCACTGGAAATAAGGGGAGTTTTGACCTCTTTTTAAGGAGGCAAGATGTGGCCAGAGGTGCTAAATAGTGATTTTAACACTATAGGTTCTGTTCCTGATCTTATAGTGTTCCTTTAAGAAGAGAAATAGAAACCTTGTTTATACAATGATGGAGGAGTCCCATTACTGGATCAAAAGGAGTGGATTTCTACTTTTAAATCTTATTTTTTCCCACACTTCACAAATACATATTTGTTAGATATAAGGGAATAGTAAATACTAAATATTTAAATCATTACTGTATGACACTGGTGGGGACCTGGTATAATTTGACAGATTACAACTGTGTATAATCTTTCACTATTTATCCAGGAGGAGGAAGAGGAGGTGTAGCCTTAAGATAGATAAAGGGCAGAGAGGTTCTACAGGTCAGGCACACTGTTGGTGCACGCTCATGGAGGTCAAAGTTTTTGAGTCTGTGGTTTAAAAGTGTTTTTTTTATTGATACAGATTTAAATTTATGTTTTTATCACATCAACCCAAAAACAACCGCATTAAACGCTTCATTTATTATACTTGTTCTTGCTTTAATCGCCCTAAACAACCTGTTTGACTATACTTGTTTTTACTTCATTCTAAAAATGATAAAATCAAGTTCTTACTTATGTATGTTGTGTATAGATAGATATTGAAATATACCAACACAGCACATAACTCAGAGCTGAAATATGTAGATGCGTGAGAAAGAAAAAAATAAACACACACAATCTATGCTTATTTATACTTATACAATTTGTTAAACTCTTTATGTTTTAAGCATATAACAAACAAGAATATAAATGCCATAACAGTCAGCAGTGCCCATTAAGATTAGGAATGATAGATTTGGATACAATTCCTGGTGATAGCACACAGCCTAGATGCATCTCATAAACTCATCTTTCCAAATCCCCCCCCCCCCCCCCCTCTTTTTTTTTTTTTTTTTTTTTTTTTTTTTTTTTTTTGTAAAGTCAAACATGCACATGTAAGACATTTGAATTCCATGTTATTTTCCCAACAGTGAAAGATAGGAATCATGACTGGTGGGTGGTGATATCCACTTTCAGAACGGTAACAGTGGGGTTGCTTCTTCCAACAGCATGGCCTCCTCTGCCTCTCCAAACATAGATTACATTAGTGGTCTCCACTGTGGCAACAGCATAGTTGTTTGCATTAGGTGAAGAGGGAAGAATGCCAAGGTAGGGAGTGCTGTTCTTTCGAAGGTCACTACGAAGTTGCCACAACAATATCTTTTGAACCATGTGGGCTCCCTCGCTGTCTTAAAGGCAGAACCAGCCATTCTGTGGCACCCCTGAGCCTGCCTCTTCTTGGTTGGCAGAAAGGTGTAAGCGACAGAAGTTGGGAGGCAGGGCTACTGGTCATTTCTCTCTTTATTCCTGGGCAGTGGATAGAGGTCATCATGCTTCAGGCAAAGGCCATCCTATAAATGGGAGGCGGACAGTTCCTTTTTGCTACTCTGCACCATTAGGTGGGGGATGCCGGTACCACACTTTAGGTGAACGGCATCTTCCAATGGAATAAAAGGGAATCATGACATGTCACACATGTCATGTGTCCTTAAGGGGTTAAACACGCTCCTTCACTTGTCACCAGCCAGCTAGTCACTCCACTACATTCCCTTGGCCAGCCAGTCCCATTCCATCACGTAGCATGTAATTTGTAAGCGATGATTTCAAGTAAGGTACAAATAGAAAATGCAAACTTTGTTACCTCCCAGTACTTCAAATTGACTGCTTTCTAGTCTGTACAATGCCACAGATGTTTCACAGGATCCTTGTAAATCATAAGGAGCATCTGCCCATGGCACCATTGCTGAGAGAATGTATCCCAGACGCCCTCAATCTTTAAACTTGATGCAACAGGATTTTCATTCCCCCATATTCAGTCTTAAAGAGGAGAAGGCTGGAGTAGACTTTCCATGTAAAGATTCCTGCCAATTCCTGGCCTGCGTTCCATGATGCTCTTTATCTTCTATTTGGTTCTGAGGAGTACGTTTCTCCACCCGGGTATGATGTCACAGTCAGTCTTTTTGCATGAGTTCAGCCTTCCATTGGTGATCCTTCAAGGAAACTGGAATAATTCTGACAAAGATGTCAAAACGTTTGTCCCTTTCAACCCATCTGCTGACACTCCCATCAGGGAATGGGTCTCAACTTCTTTTTTTCTCCAGTTCTAATAAGAATTTCAGTAAAACATATTTTTCATAGTTTTTACTAAAGGGTATGGGGTACAGCCTTACTGCACGAAGCTGTATGTTTGCAAAATAAAAGTCAAATCGAGGGAATGATTGAATTGGGATCATAAAGATAAATTTGGGGTACTGTGGCAGGTGGTTAGCACAGCAATGACGATCATCTAACATTAAAGCAGGCAACACTCACTATAAACGTATAGAAGCAGCTACAGACTCCCTTAACCATTGTTTTAAAGAAGGCAAACCTATCTTTCAAATCAAGGCCATAGTGGGGTACTCGTCAAGTGATTACTATAGTAAAGATTTTAGTATTTTAGGGTTATTTAATAAATAATATGCAACAGATTAGATATGGATCCCCAAGAGCTCATAGGCTTCACAAAAGCAGTTTACCAGTTTAAACTACAAATGCAGAAATTATGATTTGTTTATAAAAAGTCTACCTGTTTTTCTGCACTGTACAATGTGTGGACCAAATGAATACATTTAACACGTTTGTTTTAGAGAAAAAACAGGTATGTAGGGAGGTCTACCTTAAAGCTTGCTTTGATATTAAGTAACACACTCAGCATCTTTAGGATTACAGCTTACTACATTGTTTGTGGTACCCTGAGTGTTCTTCAAATTATCTAAATAGCGCAAGAAGGCATTCAGTAACCATACACGAAGAGTAACCCTGATTGTGCCGGTTTATTTTTAAAAGGTGTGCAAACACAGACCCTATTCATATCAATGTACAGTACATTAAGTCAAATAACGAAGAGGGAACTAAAACACTAAGGTAGCAGCATTTAGCTTTATTTTTTGGCTAACCATTTTTGACTACACTGACAAAAACAGACTCAAATTTTTTTTATAAAAGAAACAAAAAAATAGGTCAGGTTGCACTGAAAGATCCCTGCAGGAATGTTATAAATCCCATGGTAAATAGACCACTCATAGAGAAATACCGATTTCAGCTGACTATTGTGATGCCAAGCATAGGAATCAACCCACATTTATTTTTCCAGAGCCAATGCAGGTTATCGGTAGCCTTTCGGGCAGATTGCCGATAACAGATGCCTATTTTCTGTACACAATTTCTGCACAAATCTGGCATTAACTGAACATGCTGACAGCAATCACTTTCAGACAGCTAGTACATGCTGTGATCACTGACAGCCATCACACGCCTAGCACTCTCAGGCAGTAAGCCCAGTACGTTATAGTAGATTATTCACCAAGGCCACAATGTGGTTGGTAGCTGGAGTTTCCAGATGTGGAAGACAGTGTGTGATGACTGATATATACGAGTAAGCTATCTGTGTTAATCAGTAAACTACAAGACCGATACTGAATATCAGAAATATGCTGAATTATTGTTGGAACCTACACTCAGCCTTTCTTGCCAAGAGTGCCGTTGCACACCATTCTAAAACATATTCACTACTTACAATGGGGGATCCCGTAGGAAAGCGTTGAGTCAATGTCACATGTAGAATACTTGGGGAACATATTGGCTCACACCGGAGGAGGACAATTTACCAGAGCCACAATATATTTCACACTAAAGGGATATGGACGGGTCGACGACAGTCTGTGGAATATTCCGGGAACTCAGAAGCAAACAATGAAATGATCCAGTGTGAGTGGGGCTGCAAACGCGGCAAGTGAATAGCATCAAATGACGAACGTACAAGAACGCTGACAAATTCAGCATCTTGGAAAGCAG
The DNA here is from genome assembly GCF_036172605.1 of Pelobates fuscus. NCBI lineage: Eukaryota > Metazoa > Chordata > Amphibia > Anura > Pelobatidae > Pelobates > Pelobates fuscus. Next base: position 18,386,465 of record NC_086319.1, on the reverse strand, counting down.
AAATCCGAGTACACATGCCTGTGGTGTATCACAGATAGAAGGGTCATTATAAAGAGGTAAATGTGATTTATAAATCTATAAACAGATCTTCTGTAAATTACATGGCTATTTATATAGGTTCCAATATCTATTAGCATGCTCCTTTTCTATCATTACACACACACATATATATATATATATATATATATATATATATATATTTATATTTTATTTATTTTTTATTTAAAAGATCACTATTGTGTCAGGAAAACTAACCCGTTTTCCTGACACAATGTCATCCTTGGGGGACCCTTACCCTCAGGGTCCCCCTCGCTTGGCGCTGAAGGGGTTAACACCCCTTCAGCAGCTGACCTTAATCCAGCGCCAGGGGAGGAGGGGACCTCTGCTCCCCTGCCGACGTCAGCTCCCGAGTGGAGCGGAATGGGCATGAGCGGAATGCGCCGACGTCAGCTCCCGAGTGGCGCGGAATGGGCATGAGCGGAATGCGCCGACGTCAGCTCCCGAGTGGAGCGGAATGCTTTCCTACAGACATTCTGCACGCTGGATGCGAATTTCGCATCCAGAGTCGCCGAAGCGCCTCGAGCAGCTGTCAGGAAGACAGTCACTAGAGGTTGGATTAACCCTGAAATGTAAATATAGCAGTTTCTCTGAAACTGCTATGTTTACATGTGAAGGGTTAAAACCTGAGGGACCTGGCACCCAGACCACTTCATTGAGCTGAAGTAGTCTGGGTGACTATAGTGTCCCTTTAATTTGTAAACTCTCCAAATAAGAATTGTAACTGTATTAGTAAAAAAAAGTTATTTTCCAGAAAAGCCCCCCATTTAACTGCGCTGAGCTTCCTATACAAGAGAACAGAACTGAACCATAAACTGAATCCCAACAACAGTATACCACAGACTGTTTAACCCCTTAAGGACACATGACATGTGTGACATGTCATGATTCTCTTTTATTCCAGAACTTTGGTCCTTAAGGGGTTAATCACCTTATAACATGACATTTTGCAAGCAACTGATACACATCTATGACTACACCAGGAAGTGAATGACTGATTGGCAAGTATAACCAACTGGAACTTTTTAATTGTTGACAAACACCATAAACCTACTAAATAAGTTCAATGTTTAGAGAGCAGAACCTTAAATCCAATTTATATATAGCTCACCAGTGCAGAGATGTGCATCAGTGAATTATCATGTGAACTGCTATAAGAATTACACTCTCCTTTAGATCCAGTGTGTAACCAGATAGGGTTTTCTTTTCATACACTAATCATAAGTAGCACAACATTACATATAGGGAGAAAAAAAAAAGGTTAAAAATTGTGGGGGGGGACGGTTTTGATATAATTTCAACACATTTAGTACAACAAAAACCTACAATTTCTTTGTTGCATTATTTCTCACAAACTGTTAAAATTTCATAAACTGTATGTGTCCCAATACTGTAAAAGTTCCAGATTTGTATCAGAGTACAGCACTAAAACTATGTACACCTTTGTAATTTCACCCTATAACTTCCTTAAATCTGTCAATTTCCATTTTCACCATTTCAGTTACTGGGCCCAGATCAGTTTTTGGGACAGTATAGTAACCCAAAAAACACTTTACTCTATTCACAGCATAATATATACAAATGAAGACAACTTGGGCAATTTCATATGAGCCATCATGAGAATTTTCTCTTGGTCGTTTCATCGTCAGATTTCTGCCAAATTTAGCGTTTATTTAGAGTTTATTCATATATATTTTTTCCCATATACATATAGAAATAATATGGCGAATTTGACAGGCCTTAAGTGTTTCAATAGTTCAAAGACAACAGTGGCCACTATGCACACAGCAAATAACCAGAAATGTTTTGCATTTTCTGGCTACTTGTACTTTTTGCTTAATTAACTTGACTGAGTGCAAGAGGCCATTTGCAGCTTACATTTATTTTAGGGAGCCTTTTGTATGAATGTTTCCCATCCTTTTCCCTATTGGGCTTTAAATTGGATAGAGTGCCATAGTTGGTTGCTGTGGTCCTACTACTTCAAAGACCCTGGATTTGCATTCTACTGCATCTCCCATGTATAACAATACCCCACACATGTATACCTTTGCCACGTTTTTAGGGAACTCATAGGATCAAATGGGAGATATGCCCTATTTTTACATCAATCTTTGATTGCTTGTGTTAAAGTGACCATAGTCATATTTTGATGCCATTTCTAACTAACCATGTCTAATCCTAAAATCCAGTTTGACTTTATGTCGAGAGAAAAGAATGATCTTCCCCTTTTCTGTGAACTTACAGAGAAAACTGAGCTAAACTGAACTGCTAATAGTCCGTTTCGTTTGTTTCCACCCCCCTCGTATCCCACTCACAATGCGCCTACTAGGCAGAGGCATTTTGAAATAGCAATGAGAGCAAACAAAAAAAAGCTTTGTGCGCAGTTGCTAACAGATTAGATAATGCAATATATCAAAATACATTTTTGTTCCAATTGCATTTAAATCACATGCATGCCACCAGCATTTAACCCCTTAAGGACACATGACATGTGTGACATGTCATGATTCCCTTTTATTCCAGAAGTTTGGTCCTTAAGGGGTTAAAAAAGCAGTCAGATGATTTGTTCATTACAACAATGCAGAATGTCAGTTCTTCACAAAACAAAGTCACAACTTAATGGTAAGATCTTAGTAAACACATTTTTTACTCCTAACTAAATTGTTACAATCCAACTAGGATAGATAAAGAACTGTGATAACCATGTTTAAACAGTCTGCTTTCACCAACAAAACCAGAATATTTTCTTATAAAAATATGACATACGGTAACTAAAAGCTAACTATGTGGGTATGTTTTTTTAGATACATTCTATGCCAGAGTTTTAAATGGAACCTTGTTTAACCATGCAAGGTATATTGAGGGCACATACAGCACAATGGAAGTTATGCCTGAGTACACATCCATTTGTACAGTTCATTGCAAACGCATGACTGAGTCGACATGAGCTCAACCCAACAAATCATAGGGCATGGACACTGCCCACACCTGAAAGTGTTCTGGAAGTGTTTTTATTTATACTTAACGCCTCTGCACTCCTTACCCTATAAAACACTTTTAAAGCATTTACTGGGTTAAGAGATTAAAGTGACATAGTAGGCACTGTAACTGCTTCATCTCATTGAAGTGGTTTTAGTGTCTGTGGTCCCACTGTGCAATCCTTCAACCTAGTGCTAAGCCATATTTAAAGAGTAATAGGAGTCTCTAGCAGCTTGTCCCATCTGTGCTGCTTGATCTTATAAGGAAGCACTAACCTTAGCAGCAATGGGCAGCTTTGACTGGCTGACTGCTTTTATCCTATTTCAAGAGGCACTGCTGGTAGGATAAAATTAAGTATATGATTGCTCCCTTAGTCATACCTCTGTGAAGAGGCAGGGATGTGGATGGCGAGGAACCTTTAGTTTGAAATTGTTCAAAAAAAAAAAAAAACAGTTTAACACTGAATTAATGAGATGAAGTGGTTATAGTGCTTTAAAGGAACACTTTAAGCAGCATAAACGCTGTGCGCTTTAGTGGTTATGGTGCGTGCAGTATTCAAAATAAAAAAACGGTAACTTTTAAAGAAGTAACTGTTGATCTTTAATGAACACCTGGCACTTCAATGGGATACATTACAGGTCAGGCAGGACCAGAAGGCAACTCCACAGCTCTTCTATAACTACAACTTCAATAATCCTTCACCAGCCTTAGATAGTGTCCCTTTAATTCACATTTGTTACTGAATGTAGCTTTAAAAACCCCAATACAGATTGACAAAAAAGGTGCTGGGGCAATGCAAGTACTACTTATCAAAACACCCCAACCCCTGTCTCTGTGACAAGATTAATAGCCATGTACCCCATGATTAGTAGCTACATATTCCAAGATTAATAGCCATGTATCTCAGGAACAATACCCCTAGGATTAAAATCCCTATATATCCCAGGATCAACACCCCATGTCCATGTATCCCAGGATCAACAACCCCCTTTTTCCCAGGATCAACACACCCCTTTTTCCCCAGGGTCAACACCCCCAGGGTCAACACCCCCTGTATCCCAGGATCAATACCCCCTGTATCCCAGGATCAATACCCCCTGAATCCCAGGATCAATACCCCCTGAATCCCAGGATCAATACCCCCTGTATCCCAGGATCAATACCCCCTGAATCCCAGGATCAATACCCCCTGTATCCCAGGATCAATACCCCCTGTATCCCAGGATCAATACCCCCTGTATCCCAGGATCAATACCCCCTGTATCCCAGGATCAATACCCTCAGACCAGCTCAGCTCCCCCCAGCCCAGTAGACTCATGCGTTTCGAATGAACTGTACAAATGGATGTTTACTCAAGCATAACTTCCATTGTGCTGTATGTGCCCTCAAAATACCGTGCATGGTTAAACAAGGTTCCATTTAAAACTCTGGCATAGAATGTATCTAAAAAAAAATACCCACAGTTAGCTTTTAGTTATGTCATATTTTTATAAGAAAATATTCTTGTTTTGTTGGTGAAAGCAGACTGTTTTAAACATGGTTATTGGACACCCAGGATTAACACCCCCTGTATGCCAGGTTCAATACCCCCAGTATCCCAGCTCAACCAGTTTCCAGGCTATACAGAGAGAATGTTCACATAAATGTAAAAGTGAAAGTTGTCAGACTGCTCCCTCCAGGACTGACAGCTCTCTAACCTAGCTCCCCCCCTAGCTCAGCTCACCCCAGCCCCCACAGCCCAGCTCTCCCCCCAGCCCAGCTCTAACCCAGCTCTCCCCCGAGCCCAGCTAAGCTCTCCCCCCCAGCCCTCCCCTCCCCAGCCCAGCTCCCCCGCCCAGCCCCCCCACCCCAGCCCTCCCGCCCAGCTCCCCCACCCCAGCTCTCCCGCCCCACCCCAGCTCTCCCGCCCAGCTCCCCCACCCCACCCCAGCTCTCCCGCCCAGCTCTCCCCCCCAGCCCAGCTCTCCCGCCCAGCTCTCCCCCCAGCTCTCCCCCCCAGCCCAGCTAAGCTCCCCCCCCAGCCCAGCTAAGCTCCCCCCCAGCCCAGCTAAGCTCCCCCCCCCCAGCCCAGCTAAGCTCCCCCCCCCCAGCCCAGCTAAGCTCCCCCCCCCAGCCCAGCTAAGCTCCCCCCCAGCCCAGCTAAGCTCCCCCCCCAGCCCAGCTAAGCTCTCCCCCCCCAGCCCAGCTAAGCTCTCCCCCCCCAGCCCAGCTAAGCTCTCCCCCCCCAGCCCAGCTAAGCTCTCCCCCCCCAGCCCAGCTAAGCTCTCCCCCCCCAGCCCAGCTAAGCTCTCCCCCCCAGCCCAGCTCTCCCCCCCCAGCCCAGCTAAGCTCTCCCCCCCCAGCCCAGCTAAGCTCTCCCCCCCCAGCCCAGCTAAGCTCTCCCCCCCCAGCCCAGCTAAGCTCTCCCCCCCCAGCCCAGCTAAGCTCTCCCCCCCCAGCCCAGCTAAGCTCTCCCCCCCCAGCCCAGCTAAGCTCTCCCCCCCCAGCCCAGCTAAGCTCCCCCCCCAGCCCAGCTAAGCTCTCCCCCCCCAGCCCAGCTAAGCTCTCCCCCCCCAGCCCAGCTAAGCTCTCCCCCCCCAGCCCAGCTAAGCTCTCCCCCCCAGCCAAGCTCTCCCCCCCAGCCCAGCTAAGCTCTCCCCCCCCAGCCCAGCTAAGCTCTCCCCCCCCCAGCCCAGCTAAGCTCTCCCCCCCCCCAGCCCAGCTAAGCTCTCCCCCCCCAGCCCAGCTAAGCTCTCCCCCTCCCAGCCCAGCTAAGCTCTCCCCCCCCCAGCCCAGCTAAGCTCTCCCCCCCCAGCCCAGCTAAGCTCTCCCCCCCCCAGCCCAGCTAAGCTCTCCCCCCCCCCAGCCCAGCTCTCCCCCCCAGCCCAGCTCAGCCCTCCCCCCCCCAGCCCAGCTCTCCCCCCCCCAGCCCAGCTAAGCTCTCCCCCCCCCAGCCCAGCTAAGCTCTCCCCCCCCCAGCCCAGCTAAGCTCTCCCCCCCCAGCCCAGCTAAGCTCTCCCCCCCCCCAGCCAAGCTCTCCCCCCCCCAGCCCAGCTCCCCCCAGCCCAGCTAAGCTCCCCCCAGCCCAGCTAAGCTCTCCCCCCCCAGCCCAGCTAAGCTCCCCCCAGCCCAGCTAAGCTCCCCCCAGCCCAGCTAAGCTCCCCCCCCCAGCCCAGCTCCCCCCCAGCCCAGCTCCCCCCCAGCCCAGCTAAGCTCTCCCCCCCCCCAGCCCAGCTAAGCTCTCCCCCCCCCCAGCCCAGCTAAGCTCTCCCCCCCCAGCCCAGCTAAGCTCTCCCCCCCCAGCCCAGCTAAGCTCTCCCCCCCAGCCCAGCTCCCCCCCAGCCCAGCTAAGCTCCCCCCCCCCAGCCCAGCTAAGCTCCCCCCCCCCAGCCCAGCTAAGCTCTCCCCCCCAGCCCAGCTAAGCTCTCCCCCCCCCCAGCCCAGCTAAGCTCTCCCCCCCCCAGCCCAGCTAAGCTCTCCCCCCCCAGCCCAGCTAAGCTCTCCCCCCCCAGCCCAGCTAAGCTCTCCCCCCCCAGCCCAGCTAAGCTCTCCCCCCCCCAGCCCAGCTAAGCTCTCCCCCCCCCCAGCCCAGCTAAGCTCTCCCCCCCCCAGCCCAGCTAAGCTCTCCCCCCCCCAGCCCAGCTAAGCTCTCCCCCCCCCCAGCCCAGCTAAGCTCTCCCCCCCCCAGCCCAGCTAAGCTCCCCCCCCAGCCCAGCTAAGCTCCCCCCCAGCCAAGCTAAGCTCTCCCCCCCCAGCCCAGCTAAGCTCTCCCCCCCCAGCCCAGCTAAGCTCTCCCCCCCCAGCCCAGCTAAGCTCCCCCCCTCAGCCCAGCTAAGCTCCCCCTCAGCCCAGCTAAGCTCTCCCCCCCAGCCCAGCTAAGCTCCCCCCCCCCAGCCCAGCTAAGCTCTCCCCCCCCCAGCCCAGCTAAGCTCCCCCCCCAGCCCAGCTAAGCTCCCCCCCAGCCAAGCTAAGCTCTCCCCCCCCAGCCCAGCTAAGCTCTCCCCCCCCAGCCCAGCTAAGCTCTCCCCCCGCAGCCCAGCTAAGCTCCCCCCCTCAGCCCAGCTAAGCTCCCCCCCAGCCCAGCTAAGCTCTCCCCCCCAGCCCAGCTAAGCTCCCCCCCCCCAGCCCAGCTAAGCTCTCCCCCCCCAGCCCAGCTAAGCTCTCCCCCCCCAGCCCAGCTAAGCTCTCCCCCCCCCCCCCAGCCCAGCTAAGCTCTCCCCCCCCCAGCCCAGCTAAGCTCTCCCCCAGCCCAGCTAAGCTCTCCCCCCCAGCCCAGCTAAGCTCTCCCCCCCCAGCCCAGCTCCCCCCCCAGCCCAGCTCCCCCCCCAGCCCAGCTAAGCTAAGCTCTCCCCCCCCCAGCCCAGCTAAGCTCTCCCCCCCCAGCCCAGCTAAGCTCTCCCCCCCCCCAGCCCAGCTAAGCTCTCCCCCCCCAGCCCAGCTAAGCTCTCCCCCCCCAGCCCAGCTAAGCTCCCCCCCAGCCAAGCTAAGCTCTCCCCCCCCAGCCCAGCTAAGCTCTCCCCCCCCAGCCCAGCTAAGCTCTCCCCCCCCAGCCCAGCTAAGCTCCCCCCCCCAGCCCAGCTAAGCTCCCCCCCAGCCCAGCTAAGCTCTCCCCCCCCAGCCCAGCTAAGCTCTCCCCCCCCAGCCCAGCTCCCCCCCCAGCCCAGCTCCCCCCCCAGCCCAGCTCCCCCCCCAGCCCAGCTAAGCTCTCCCCCCCAGCCCAGCTAAGCTCTCCACCCCCCAGCCCAGCTCCCCCCCAGCCCAGCTAAGCTCTCCCCCCCCCAGCCCAGCTAAGCTCTCCCCCCCAGCCCAGCTCTCCCCCAGCCTAGCCAAGCTCTCCCCCCCCAGCCCAGCTCTCCCCCAGCCCAGCCCAGCTCTCCCTCCCCCAGCCCAGCTCTCCCCCAGCCCAGCCCAGCTCTCCCTCCCCCAGCCCAGCTCTCCCCCAGCCCAGCCCAGCTCTCCCCCAGCCCAGCCCAGCTCTCCCCCAGCCCAGCCCAGCTCTCCCTCCCCCAGCCCAGCTCTCCCCCCCCTCCCCCCCCCAGCCCAGCTAAGCTCTCCCCCCCCAGCCCAGCTAAGCTCCCCCCCCAGCTAAGCTCTCCCCCCCTAGCCCAGCTAAGCTCCCCCCCAGCCCAGCTAAGCTCCCCCCCGCAGCCCAGCTAAGCTCCCCCCCCGCAGCCCAGCTCCCCCCAGCCCAGCTAAGCTCCCCCCCCGCAGCCCAGCTAAGCTCCCCCCCCGCAGCCCAGCTAAGCTCCCCCCCCGCAGCCCAGCTAAGCTCCCCCCCCGCAGCCCAGCTAAGCTCCCCCCAGCCCAGCTAAGCTCCCCCCAGCCCAGCTAAGCTCCCCCCCAGCCCAGCTAAGCTCCCCCCCAGCCCAGCTAAGCTCCCCCCCAGCCCAGCTAAGCTCTCCCCCCCCCAACCCAGCTAAGCTCTCCCCCCCCAGCCCAGCTAAGCTCCCCCCCCGCAGCCCAGCTCCCCCCCAGCCCAGCTAAGCTCCCCCCAGCCCAGCTAAGCTCCCCCCAGCCCAGCTAAGCTCCCCCCCCGCAGCCCAGCTCCCCCCCAGCCCAGCTAAGCTCCCCCCCCGCAGCCCAGCTCCCCCCCAGCCCAGCTAAGCTCCCCCCCGCAGCCCAGCCCCCCCCCAGCCCAGCTCCCCCCCAGCCCAGCTAAGCTCTCCCCCAGCCCAGCTAAGCTCTCCCCCCCCCAGCCCAGCTCTCCCCCCCCCCAGCCCAGCTCTCCCCCCCCAGCCCAGCTCTCCCCCCCCAGCCCAGCTAAGCTCTCCCCCCAGCCCAGCTAAGCTCTCCCCCCAGCCCAGCTAAGCTCTCCCCCCCCCAGCCCAGCTCTCCCCCCCCAGCCCAGCTCTCCCCCCCCAGCCCAGCTAAGCTCTCCCCCCCCAGCCCAGCTAAGCTCTCCCCCCCCCAGCCCAGCTAAGCTCTCCCCCCCCAGCCCAGCTAAGCTCTCCCCCCCCGCCCAGCCCAGCTCCCCCCCCGCCCAGCCCAGCTCCCCCCCAGCCCAGCTAAGCTCTCCCCCCCCAGCCCAGCTCTCCCCCCCCTCCCCCCCCCAGCCCAGCTAAGCTCTCCCCCCCCAGCCCAGCTAAGCTCCCCCCCGCAGCCCAGCTAAGCTCCCCCCCGCAGCCCAGCTAAGCTCCCCCCCGCAGCCCAGCTAAGCTCCCCCCCGCAGCCCAGCTAAGCTCTCCCCCCCCAGCCCAGCTAAGCTCTCCCCCCCAGCCCAGCTAAGCTCTCCCCCCCCAGCCCAGCTAAGCTCTCCCCCCCCAGCCCAGCTAAGCTCTCCCCCCCCAGCCCAGCTAAGCTCTCCCCCCCCAGCCCAGCTAAGCTCTCCCCCCCCAGCCCAGCTAAGCTCTCCCCCCCCAGCCCAGCTAAGCTCTCCCCGCCCAGCCCAGCTAAGCTCTCCCCGCCCAGCCCAGCTAAGCTCTCCCCCCCCCAGCCCAGCTAAGCTCTCCCCCCCCAGCCCAGCTAAGCTCTCCCCCCCCAGCCCAGCTAAGCTCTCCCCCCCCAGCCCAGCTAAGCTCTCCCCCCCCAGCCCAGCTAAGCTCTCCCCCCCCAGCCCAGCTAAGCTCTCCCCCCCCAGCCCAGCTAAGCTCTCCCCCCCCAGCCCAGCTAAGCTCTCCCCCCCCAGCCCAGCTAAGCTCTCCCCCCCCAGCCCAGCTAAGCTCTCCCCCCCCAGCCCAGCTAAGCTCTCCCCCCCCAGCCCAGCTAAGCTCTCCCCCCCCAGCCCAGCTAAGCTCTCCCCCCCCAGCCCAGCTAAGCTCTCCCCCCCCAGCCCAGCTAAGCTCTCCCCCCCCAGCCCAGCTAAGCTCTCCCCCCCCAGCCCAGCTAAGCTCTCCCCCCCCAGCCCAGCTAAGCTCTCCCCCCCCCAGCCCAGCTAAGCTCTCCCCCCCCAGCCCAGCTAAGCTCTCCCCCCCCCAGCCCAGCTAAGCTCTCCCCCCCCCAGCCCAGCTAAGCTCTCCCCCCCCCAGCCCAGCTAAGCTCTCCCCCCCCCAGCCCAGCTAAGCTCTCCCCCCCCCCAGCCCAGCTCTCCCCCCCCCCCCAGCCCAGCTCTCCCCCCCCCCCAGCCCAGCTCTCCCCCCCCCCCAGCCCAGCTCTCCCCCCCCCCCCCAGCCCAGCTCTCCCCCAGCCCAGCTCTCCCTCCCCCAGCCCAGCTCTCCCTCCCCCAGCCCAGCTCTCCCTCCCCCAGCCCAGCTCTCCCTCCCCCAGCCCAGCTCTCCCTCCCCCAGCACAGCTCTCCCTCCCCCAGCACAGCTCTCCCTCCCCCAGCACAGCTCTCCCTCCCCCAGCACAGCTCTCCTCCCCAGCCCAGCTCAGCTCCCCCCAGCCCAGCTCTCCTCTCCCCCCCAGCTCCCCCGGTCACCCACCTCCCCGGCACTTTGGACACGTTCCTCTTCCAGAACTGCTTTCTGCCTGCGTCGTTCGACATCCCCGCAGCACATCCCCGGCCCCCGGGGTACTCCAACCGACCCAAACCAGCCGCTTAATTCAGCCGACTAGCCTTCCCACTGGAGGACTGGGAGCCGCCATATTGTGTCCAAGGAAGAAGCGACGCCGCCATTGGACGCCTGGGCAGGGTGAGGGAGGCGGACCAATCAGAAGTGAGGACAGTAAGCCGTGCGGAAGTCAACAAACTTTTGCCAGTAGTTGAGGCTGGCGGCTGATGTAGTGACGCGCGGATTCCTGGCCTTGCCCGGTCTGTCACTGAGCGTACGTAGGAAACGTACGTAGGAAACGAGCGTGCGTCAGTGCGTGCGTGCGTCCCCCACCAAACCTGTCGCCGTGGTAGAAAGAAGCCGCCATGTTGTTGGTTACTCTGCATATGGCAACTCTCTGGGGTTTAGTCCATGAATTTGGCATTGTACAGAGAACTGCCCATTACAAAAAAAAATGTATTTCACAATAAAAAAAATGTTATTCACTTTGCTAACTCTCCATAAGGTTTCCCTGTTAAGGCAAAGAAATGAAAAAATATTTATCAGCAAAAAAAGCCAAAAAAAAACATAACTTTTGAACTACGCACCTTGGGCTTCAGAGTTTGCAACCATCCCCCTCCCAACGGAGATGAATCTCCCACCCGTCAAATCAGGCACTAAGCCATGTAATGCCAGTCATCAAAAAAAGTTAAACAAGGGCTGGCCCTACTTTAGATTATCCCAGTGCCCCCCTCCCAACGCAGGTGAATAGACCACCCGGTAATTCAGGGGGGGGAATCATATAGCCTCCGATAGCGGAAAGCTCTATAGACTGAAAACACACACTGACACAAACAAAAACAATAAATAACTTTTGAACGATGCACCTAGGGCCACAGGATTTGTTCCCATCCCCCTCCCAGCACAGGTAAATCGCCCACCCTGTAAGGCAGAAAGCCATGTAACCCCACTCAACAGAAAGTTGTATAAAAAGAAAAGAAAACATGGCACATAAAATCAATACATAACTTTTGAACTATACACTGAGAGCTTCAGAGTATCACAGGTCTTCCCATCCCCCTCCCAACTATCTGACAGAGATACATGATGTATTCTGTAAAACTTTGAAAAATACTCACCTTACCTCTGATCCAGCACTGCCTGTTTTAGTGGTGATTATATCAGGGACCCAAAGAGTAGTAGGAAAAATAGTTTAGAAAAGGTGGTATCAGCAATGCATTCACTTCTCTGGATTGAAGGCTCTCAGAGATTGTTGACTTCTAGTGCTTTACTCCAGAGTTGTGTGTTGATCTGGGCTGGTCGTCTATTCCTCATGGGTGGATCTACATGGTGAACGATCTTGTTTGGAACTCCCAGACTGGTAACTACACAGCCCTATTCACATGCTCCTAAATAAATAAATGAATCGATGAGTGGGGTGAGTGCATGTGTGTGCATGGGTGTATGCATGCTTGTGTCACTACCAACCAACCACTACTACTGAATTAAAATGTATTCCTTTCACTCATTATTGTTAGTATTATTATTATATTTTTTATATTGATAAAAAATGCATATCAGTATTATTTTCCGCAATAAAAATCTTATATTGTTTATTTAAAGGTTGAGACTATTAATTAAAACACAGAACGTGGAACAAGAATATGTACATACTGGACTACACCCTACCTCAACATTTTATCCTCAATATGTATAGAATGACTCAATTAGAGTATTTGAAAAAATGGTGGAAAAGGACTTCAGGACGAAAGTCACCAATAAATTAACTAAGGATAATCTGACCAAAAAATAAAGGAAATCACTGAAAGAACTTGTGAAATTAGAAGACATCCCCATAGAGGTGTCTTGGTCATCCTCAATACTGAAGAAAACCTGAGACCTATTAGGAGATACCTCTACGTATCAGATATCGGATAATGACCCCATTAACCACTATATGGAAAGACTCAAAGACCTATTGGAATATGGGAAAGAGAGAGGAATTATTAATGAAAGGGAATTCAAATATCTGTATGCACAATTCCCAAGGATACCGGTATTCTATCATTTACCCAAAATCCATAAAAAAAACTACTGAAACCGGGAAGGCCCATCATATCTGGCATAGGATCCTTAACTGCAAATCTCACAGAATACGTAGATCATTATTTACAAAACCTAGTTGTATGCCTTAAATCGTACTTGAAAGATTCCACCAAGATGCGAGGCTATTCAATACTCTTTGGCAGTTTATTCAGAACTTAAGAATGATGACTTCATATGGGACTACTGCCCATTTGGCGCAAACCTGTCCCTATGGCGTAGATATATCGATGACTGCTTTTTTATATGGAAAGGGGATTTAAAATCCCTAGAAGAATTTAAGGTCTACCTGAACAATTATCTCTACCATCTCAATTTTACTTTTTCACACTCCAAAGAACAAATTGAATTTTTAGATCTGAATATTTATATTGAAGAAGCAAAACTGCACACAAAGACTTTTAAAAAGAATGTGGACTGCAATAGTTTTATTTCTTTTATAAGTCACCATAAATCTACATGGTTGAAGAATATCCCACAGAATCAGTTTAGGAGGATCAGACACAACTGCTCAAAATTGGACATTTGTAAGGAACAAATGGAAGAGATGAAACAAAGGTTCATCAAAAAAGGATATCCCCAACACTTTTGGGAGAGGCAATGGAAAAGGCTCTAGCTATTCCAAGAAAGGACACCTTACGCAACAGGACGAAACCGACAGAAGTATCCAATCTAGCACCAGCCTTCATCACCAAGTTCAGCAATCAATCACACACTATACAAAATATTCTGAGGAAACATTGGGGAATCTTGAGGAATGACCCCATTCTCTCACAATTCCTGGAAAAGAAACCACAAGTTATATTTACAAGGGATAGAAAGAAAAGAACACAGTCTGTCCACATATGTATGCATACATACATCGATATCAAAGCAACAGTCGAAAAAGAATAATAATAACTTTATTAGGTAACACAAAAATTGAACTATGTACAAAGGGGAGGGGGGAGGGAGAGACAGAAGTATGTCTGATGCGGAAGCACCTAGGTAGTTAAAAATATATATATAGAGATAGGCCTATATATATATACACAGAAGGTTTCTAAGATAATAGAGACCGCTAGCTCGGGCACTCCTCTAGATCTCCTCAATACCATGGGAGGTTTGCCGAGTGATACAGTAATGGTACTGTGTGACTAGGCAAGGTAAGCGGCTGTATGCAGGACCACTATGGTGAAAGGGATATTACTCCTCGGTACAATGAATTCTTGCCGAGAGAGATAGACAATCAAACACCTCTATAAGGGTAATACATACATCAATAAGTGGAACCTGGCTGCAGATACCCTTAGAATCTCCTGGGTTGTCAGTGATTCTAACGGAGTGAAATAGTGGTAGTTTCACAGGATTATTTGTAAAAGTGGTAGTTACTGAAATATACGTTAGAGCGATGTAGCTCCAATTTTCCCCAATATTCTCCTCGGAGCAATAAAATTCTTGCCGAGAGAGACAGGAGAAAAATAATATACAGGTTGGCTGAGCGGTTAACACGGTGCCTGTGAGCTCAGTAACTGCGGTTGTCCCCACGGTTCTCCTCGGAACAATAAAGTATCTTGCCGAGGGAGAGAAGGGGGATAAGTGTAAAGGTAGACTGAGCGGATAACAAAGTAATTTGTCTGTGAACTACAGGGGATACAATGTCCCAGTCTAACACTCCGTACAGTTGGACTAGTCAGTTAGATGTCAATCTTTTGACTAATTCCAAAACGCTGGCAACCTGACGAGGATCACTCAGTAGAGAAGAGTGTGCCCGTTTATACACTTCCACTTAACACCACACTAGTTTAGTAATATGATGAGCCCAGAGAAATGTAAAAATCGGGCTAGGGTATCGTATGTGTGGTAGTGAATAGTGTGATCAGGGGCCAAAATCCCTCCTCGTCATGTCATGAAGTGTAAAAATCCGTAATGGAGGAAAAGGAAAGGTGCCTTCTTGGGTACCCGGTATAGTAAAGAGGAGAAATAGAAGGACACAGATAAAGTGTGTCCTAAGTTTTTAGCAATCGTGCCTATGTAGTGCTCAACAGTACTAAATGTTATGCCCTGGTCGGCAACAGAATACTGTGAGTGAGTGCTGGCTAGTATGGGATCGGGTATTGATTTATCCGATCAGAGTAGGTGTTTAAATAACACAAGCCCAACTTTTGTAGTAGTGGGGCGACAGGTCTGGACACCCAAAAGCAGGTGTCAGACAGTAACGTTTTAGGTGAGGATCTCTCCAGCGTCTTGCCCGACGCGCGTTTCGCCTGGGAGAATGCCAGGCTAGTCAGGGGAAAAGAATTCCCGGATGAATTAGTTTTAAATAGCCCGCCAAGAGCCCTGATTGGTTCCAGGGAGTCTCAGGGGGAGAAGTTCGATTACGGTGGCCGGTATTACTAAACTAGTGTGGTGTTAAGTGGAAGTGTATAAACGGGCACACTCTTCTCTACTGAGTGATCCTCGTCAGGTTGCCAGCGTTTTGGAATTAGTCAAAAGATTGACATCTAACTGACTAGTCCAACTGTACGGAGTGTTAGACTGGGACATTGTATCCCCTGTAGTTCACAGACAAATTACTTTGTTATCCGCTCAGTCTACCTTTACACTTATCCCCCTTCTCTCCCTCGGCAAGATACTTTATTGTTCCGAGGAGAACCGTGGGGACAACCGCAGTTACTGAGCTCACAGGCACCGTGTTAACCGCTCAGCCAACCTGTATATTATTTTTCTCCTGTCTCTCTCGGCAAGAATTTTATTGCTCCGAGGAGAATATTGGGGAAAATTGGAGCTACATCGCTCTAACGTATATTTCAGTAACTACCACTTTTACAAATAATCCTGTGAAACTACCACTATTTCACTCCGTTAGAATCACTGACAACCCAGGAGATTCTAAGGGTATCTGCAGCCAGGTTCCACTTATTGATGTATGTATTACCCTTATAGAGGTGTTTGATTGTCTATCTCTCTCGGCAAGAATTCATTGTACCGAGGAGTAATATCCCTTTCACCATAGTGGTCCTGCATACAGCCGCTTACCTTGCCTAGTCACACAGTACCATTACTGTATCACTCGGCAAACCTCCCATGGTATTGAGGAGATCTAGAGGAGTGCCCGAGCTAGCGGTCTCTATTATCTTAGAAACCTTCTGTGTATATATATATATAGGCCTATCTCTATATATATATTTTTAACTACCTAGGTGCTTCCGCATCAGACATACTTCTGTCTCTCCCTCCCCCCTCCCCTTTGTACATAGTTCAGTTTTTGTGTTACCTAATAAAGTTATTATTATTCTTTTTCGACTGTTGCTTTGATATCGATGTATGTATGCATACATATGTGGACAGACTGTGTTCTTTTCTTTCTATTCCTTCACCATTTAGGGTTAACCCCTGGTCTGTCCTATAGGACCCACTGCCTTTTGGCCATTTCTCTTCCATACTCATATATTTACAAGGGCCTCCAACCTTACATTGATGCTAGCTCCAACCATCAAATCTACAAATACCACTAGAAATCAAGAACAGATAAAAAGGTTTCTCAAGATGTCGCAAATGCATAGGGTGTAAGAACAATCCCTCTCTAGAAGTAGAAAGTACAAAATTCGTATCACTAAATGATCTTAAAGAATACAAATTGAGAACCAACATGAATTGTAATACTTCAGGAGTCATCTATTTGATTACATGTCCATGTCCCAAGCAATATATTGGACGTACAAAAAGACCTTTAAAACTAAGAATTGCTGAACATATTCGAAACATAAAAAGAGGCTTATTAACACACAATGTGTCCAAACATTTCAAAGAAACACACTGTGGAGACCCAACAGGGTTAAAGTTTTTACCAATAGAACAAGTTATGTCCATTGGAGAGGAGGAAACATTGACAGAAATTTAGTATAGATAGAAGCCAAATGGATATTTTTCCTCGATACTCTAGTTCCGAAAGGTCTTAACATAGATTTTGAACTCAATGCATTTTTATAATTTTTATAATTTTATATAGTGTTTTTATATGAGTTCATATACATATTTTAATTAGTTCCATTAAGTTTTATTTATTTTTTCTATATATATACTTTTATACATTTTTAGATATTTTTTACTATATTTTCCTATATTGTATAGATATTGCTTCCCACATTGTAACTATCTTGCTCTTTATACCACCGTACCAATTTTCCCTCTTGTTATCTCAAAATTAATACCAATCTTTATCTTAGGATCTTTTATTATCATCACTAATATTCTATTTATTCTCTTTTTTTCTGTGTCTTCCCAAGATTAATGTGTAAAATTTCAGAATTTTCTGTTATATACAATTTATTGCTATTCACACCTATGATAGCAATCAGAGGCGGCTCTAGACTTTATGAGGCCTTAGGCGAAACGCAAACATGAGGCCCCACTAACAAAAAAAAGTGTCACATATACACATTGATGCACTGTCTACCTGTGTATGTGCCTGAGAGTGTGTCTGACAAAGAGTATCCTTGTGTGTGTGTGTGAATGTATGTCTCTGAACATGTTTGCGTTTTTGTCTGAGACCCTATGTGTATGGGGTAGCTGCTTGAAGTGTGTTGTGTGTATGGGGGGGGGGGGGGGGAGAGGCGGGTGATGGTGAGAGGGGGCTGATGGTGTGGGGGTGATGGTGAGAGGGGGTTGATGGTGAGAGGGGGGTTGATGGTGAGAGGGAGAGGGAGAGGGGGGGTGATGGTGAGAGGGAGAGGGGGGGGTGATGTGAGAGGGAGGGGGGTGATGGTGAGAGGGAGGGGGGTGATGGTGAGAGGGAGGGGGGGTGATGGTGAGAGGGAGAGGGGGTGATGGTGAGAGGGAGGGGGGGTGATGGTGAGAGGGGGTGATGGTGAGAGGGAGGGGGGTGATGGTGAGAGGGAGGGGGTGATGGTGAGAGGGAGGGGGGTGATGGTGAGAGGGAGAGGGGGGGTGATGGTGAGAGGGAGAGGGGTGTGATGGTGAGAGGGAGAGGGGGGTGATGGCGAGAGGGAGAGGGGGGTGATGGCGAGAGGGAGAGGGGGGTGATGGTGAGAGGGAGACGGGGGTGATGGTGAGAAGGGGGGTGATGGTGAGAGGGGTGGTGATGGCGAGAGGGGGGGTGATTGTGAGAGGGAGGGGGGGTGATGGTGAGAGGGAGAGGGGGAGTGATGGTGAGAGGAAGAGGGGGGTGATGGTGAGAGGGAGAGGGGGGTGATGGTGAGAGGGAGAGGGGGGGTGATGGGGAGAGGGAGAGGGGGTTGATGGTGAGAGGGAGCGGGGGGTTGATGGTGAGAGGGAGCGGGGGGTTGATGGTGAGAGGGAGGGTAATGGTAATGTGAGAGTGAGAGGGGGTAATGTGAGAGTGAGAGGGGGGATAATGTGAGAGTGAGAGGGGGATAATGTGAGAGTGAGAGGGGAGATAATGTGAGAGTGAGAGGGGGGATAATGTGAGAGTGAGAGGGGGGATAATGTGAGAGTGAGAGGGGGTGAGGCTGAGGGTGGTGGGGGGGTGATGCTGAGGGTGGTGGTGGGGGTGATGCTGAGGGGGGTGATGCTGAGGGTGGTGGGGGTGATGCTGAGGGTGGTGGGGGTGATGCTGAGGGTGGTGGGGTGGTGATGCTGAGGGTGGTGGGGTGGTGATGCTGAGGGTGGTGGGGGTGGTGATGCTGAGGGTGGTGGGGGTGGTGAGGCTGAGGGTGGTGAGGGGTGTGATGCTGAGGGTGGTGAGGGGTGTGATGCTGAGGGTGGTGGGGGGTGATGCTGAGGGTGGTGGGTGGTGAGGCTGAGGGTGGTGAGGGGTGTGATGCTGAGGGTGGTGAGGGGTGTGATGCTGAGGGTGGTGAGGGGTGTGATGCTGAGGGTGGTGGGGGGTGATGCTGAGGGTGGTGGGTGGTGAGGCTGAGGGTGGTGGGGGTGATGGTGAGGGTGGTGAGGGTGATGGTGAGGATGGTGGGGGGTGGTGAGGCTGAGGGTGGTGGGGGTGAGGCTGGCGGGGGGAGGTGATGCTGAGGGTGGTGGGGGGTGATGCTGAGGGTGGTGGGGGGGTGATGCTGAGGGTGGTGGGGGGGTGATGCTGAGGGTGATGCTGAGGGTGGTGGGGTGATGGTGAGGGGGGTGAGGGGGTGATGGTGAGGGGGTGAGGGTGGTGGGGTGATGGTGAGGCTGAGGGTGGTGGGGGGTGAGGCTGAGGATGGTGGGGGTGAGGCTGAGGGGGATGATGCTGAGGGGGGGTGGGGGGCGAGGCTGAGGGGGGCTGGGGGTGAGGCTGAGGGGGCTGGGGGTGAGACTGAGGGGGCTGGGGGTGAGACTGAGGGGGGCTGGGGGTGAGACTGAGGGGGGTGATGCTGAGGGTGGTGGTGAGGGTGGTGGGGGCTAGGGGTGGTGGGGGGTGATGGTGAGGGTGGTGGGGGCTAGGGGTGGTGAGGCTGAGGGTGGTGGGGGTGAGGCTGAGGGGGACTGGGGGTGAGGCTGAGGGTGGTGGGGGTAGTGGTGAGGGTGGTGGGGGCTAGGGGTGGTGGGGGTGATGGTGAGGGTGGTGGGGGGTGGTGGGGGGTGAGGCTGAGGGGGGCTGGGGGTGAGACTGAGGGGGGTGATGCTGAGGGTGGTGGGGGTGGTGGTGGGGGGTGATGGTGAGGGTGGTGGGGGCTAGGGGTGGTGAGGCTGAGGGTGGTGGGGGTGATGGTGGTGGGGTGGTGAGGCTGAGGGTGGTGGTGGGGGGATGGTGAGGCTGGGGGTAAGGCTGAGTGTGGTGATGGTGACTGGGGGGGTGAGGCTGAGTGTGTTGGGGGGTGATGGGGAGGGAGAGCCTACCTTGATTTCCCTGGTGGTCCAGTGGGCTCCCTGGTGGTCCGGTGGCCACTGCTCTCGGTCTGCAGAGCTGCAGACCGAGTAGTCTCGCGAGATTTGAGAGCGTTGCCGTGGTAACCCGCGGCAACGCTCTGATTGGCCAATTCTCGCGAGTCACATGGTCTGCAGCTCTGCACACTGCGGAGCTGCAGACCAGTGTCTGCGATGGTGGCCGGGCAGCCAGGAGGGGCCTCGCACCCGGCGGCATACCGGGCAAGCCGCCGGGCCCCCTCCTGGTGTCAGGTCCTCGGTCATTGACCGAGGACCTGACACACTCTGCCAACAGGCGGTATAGGCGGCCGCGAGGCCCCCGCCAGCGCGAGGCCTTAGGCGGCCGCCTAAACCGCCTAATTAGAGAGCCGCCTCTGATAGCAATGGTTAACCATAATTGCACATCAAAATCCTCCCTTTTTTAGTCTATCTACAAGGAATACGAATTTAGAGAAAAGTGTATTTGATCATATGTATTTTAATAAATCCCTTTTTAATATATCTGTCTCATTTCAGCGGATCGGACAAAATCATCATCACGACTATAATATTTGCTCCAATTATTTGCTTTAACTATTTGATTTAATTTTACGACTATGAATATTAATGTAATTTAAATAAGATTATTAATTCATTCACTCTCAAAATGTTCGGAAACATAGAGCACGTATTTCATACTCTATATAATTGCACCAGTTTCACATGTAAATGTACTGTATGGACAAATTAATTTCATGAAATTTGCATTTGAATATAATGTACCCATAGGTGGCTACAATATGTCATGATCATTGTAACACATTTTGTTTTAATATCTGAAGACTCACATATGAAGAGATTGCTGTTTATGAACTTAATGAATGAATACTAATCAGGGGTTAAAATCATGGCATTACAAAGTTTGTAAACAAGTTATATAGGATTGTAATGTTTTTTGATATTTTTGGTCTAGAAATATGGATTAAAAAATCATAAAATCATAAATCAAATTTCTTCCACAAAAGGACAAACAAATTGTAAATAGTTGATTCATTATGTCAATATAATTTCATGCAAGACGTCCTAATTTATGTTTTGATATCTCCTTTACCCTCTGTAATTAGTGAAAATATTTCTCTTAATCGGCAATGTAAATAGTTATATATAAGAACCACCCATGTCATACAATGTATACAATCTCTGAAGAAGTAAGGCATACACCTACGAAACGCGTTAGACGAAACAAGGATTGAACAAAGCACAGCAATTGCTGGCAAGGGTCTAGCTAAAAGGAACCTCCATCCACTTCGGATTCCAGAATTGATAGAGTGCCTGTCCCTAGGAATGAGGTCCGCAGTGGAACGCACACTGAAACACACGCCGTCCTCACCGACGGTCGGGATCCAGAGGGCGAACTTACTAACAGCATCCACACCCATCACAGCCAAGGTTTTATTGCTTTTTTGACCTGCAATAGACTGGTGATTTTATTGCACATTGATTTTTATCTTTATTTTTAACTTTCGATAATAAACTGTTTTTTTTTTACATACATTTCCAGTTTTTTTCATTGTTTCTAGTGGTTCTAGGCTAGCGATATTGCTTATATTGCTGTTCAGCAGCCAGTTCCTTGTACTGGTGTTCTTTACTATAAGTGGACATTATCCTGATCTTTTATTCTTATAAAAGTATATTATTTGGTAATGGTACCATTTACCCTGTGTTGCTTTCCTTATCAGGGATAAGGATACATATATTGCATATATTATATCTGGACGTTTTAGCATTATATTTTTATGTTTTTTATATATTCTTCTATATATAGTATATACTGAATCTATGTTTATTTGAACTCAATCTACTAGTTAGCTCCTGGACACCTTGCACTATATGATATGGTGCTATCCGCATTGTTGTTATAGGTTTTGGTGAATCCCTATATTTCTCCAGTTAGAGCTGTCTCCGTCTGTCTTACTCGCTCTTTTTTCTGTATATTCCATCCTTGGATATCAGAACACTTCTGTTGAGACTATTAATGTTTACACAAGCTGTATGAGACTATTTTCGCTTATAATGATGTCTAAACATGTCCATTGAGGAAACTTTCATACGACTTTTCTAAATCCGAAATTAATAAATAAAACAAATTACAAAAATAATAAATTAATGAAAACAATAACATCAAAAAAAGAAATGCATCACAGTTTGTTTTTATAATTATGCTTTATTTCCTCAATGGGTAACACAATCCTAACTGTGAATATTGTGAATAGGTGACCTGGAGTCCTTATTTTATTACATTCTTCATGTCAGTCTGAGGAGTTTGGGAGGAATACCGAGAATACAGAGCTGGGGAGATAGCTACATGTCGGGAAGCAATCCACCCACTTGTTGTATCCTAACACCTAGCTTATCCGATGCGTATTCACACATGTTTAAATGCCATCAGTATATTCATTGCTACCTCGTCTGCAGGATGGTTATTCAACGTTGTTGCTCTTCAGTTAGAAGGTAGAAAGTGTTGAAAGTTCTCAAACAGTCTGTTCTGTAAGTAAATGTGTTTTTCTAGAAGAATGTAATTGCCTATTCAGCAGATACCAGGTCTGAAAGGGGAACACTTAGACAATGACATTGCTGCCAGCAGTGGGGAAGGTAGCTTGAAACATGCAGAATGTGGAAAGATATAACAGACAGACAGACATGGGGACAGCAGATTTTATTGATGGTCTCTACTCTTTCTTCCTCCTTGGCCTTTTGAATGCTTGAAACGTGGATCAGGTCACCAGAGTTAATGCATCAGATCTGCATTTAAAGTGTCACTCCAGACCCCTAAATCACACCAGCTTGCTGAAATTCTTTATGTGTGAAGAGTGTGTCCCGTGTTTTTAATTTTACAATAAGTGTAGACTTCAATAGATATTGTCACTTTTATAAATTATCCTGGTTACACCCCCCTGCCTGCCTATGAGACAACAGGTCCTTTTACTTCCTGGTTGTTTAGCTCAGTGGATCTAAACACAAGAGACAGCAACTGCCCAGAACACCTGCCTTACAAAGACTTCTCATTGAGCTGCATTGAAAGTCTGGGCGGGGTTAGAAAGAGAGGGCTTGCAAAGGCTGCAGACAAGAGAACTGCAGCTGTTGCAAGCATTTTTTTTATATACCACCAATGAAAAACATGCATGCATGTTTTGATTGTGGGGTATATCTACTAAACAGTGATTTTTATTTTTACTTTGGCAGTGAAGTGTTCCTTTAAGACAATGCAAATTTGGTATTTGCCTTGTGCCATGTGCACATTGTGGATCCTTATTGGTTAAAAGCCTTAACTCATTATTCCCTCTATTTGTCTGGCATCTGAATCCATGACACCATGTGGACCTCAGTACTGACAGAAATCAAGGTGATGGCTGGTCAGGTGGCCTCCTATTTTGATCCATTGCTGATATTTTTTGCACTGCATCAATAATCCTGTAACCGGGTCCAAATGCTTTATCATTGGCTCAGACTGTGCGTCGGCATAAAGCATGTATCAGCGGCAGGCAGGTTGGGGCAATGGAAGGGATCAGCATTGAAAAAGTTGTACTGAGGGGAATAGGAAGCCGAGAAGCAGAGAAAAACAGGGAGCAAGGGGCCTGCTGTGGAAAAGTTCATGGAAAAAAGTTTTGGAAAAAAAAGTTTGGTTGTGAGAAGGAGAGGGTAGGGAAAGAAATGGGACCTTGAAAAAAAAGGCAGACTTAGAAATAGCTGGGAAGTAAAGAAAGAGAAGAGAATGATTTGGGTTACCGGCTGGTAGAGTAAGAACATTAATGTTGGTTTCTCTTGGAATCAGGAATGGATTTCACTGATGTCTCTCAGTTTAGACACTGGCACGCCGGTATTGAAGCTTGTGTGTCGACATTAGGAAGGAAGATTGCCACTTTGGAAAGTGTACCCAACCGGGGCACATCAAACCAGAGGGTGGATAGAGCCCAAGAACCTGCGTATCTGGAATATACAAATTGTCTCTAGGATAAATAATATATTCGTAGTCAGGAGCTATAAAATATAAAACTGTATTAAAAATATACTTATAATAAATTCCAGTAGGCTGTCTCTGCATTCTCTGTTTGTATTATGTAGTTTCACATCTACAGGACCTTGTTTGCCATTAATGTCACTAGCCATAATTTGGAAACTAACAGGTCATTTACTAAACACCGTGTTTTGTCTCAATGGAAACATTTTGGTGATAATGGCCAAATATAATGAGGAATGACAAATCTGCATCATTCGGTTGGAAGCGTTTGGTGTCCGGTTTAAAATCAGTGCTTTACACATCAGAATTCGAGGATTTGGGATATGTACAAAGCACCGGCTTTAAACTGAATCAGGACCGAATGCATCACATTTGCAAATGATTCTAAAGCTGTTAGCTTTAAATTAAATAATTTTCTTGATAGCATTTCCCTCGACAAATTGTTAAGAAGCTCTCTGAAGTGCAACGGTTAAAAAAAACAAAAACCTATGGGGTTCAATCTAAATCCTGTCGCACTGTAAGGGAGGTGTTTTACTATTCCAAACTATGTAGGAGTATTTTTTGCATGAAAACTTTTACAAACAGAAACAGCAATACCAAAAAACATGTAAAGTCACATAAAAGGTATGGATTGGCTCAATCTTCTTCTTTACTGCTACCAAATGAATGAACATATAAATAAATTGCTCAAATGCAGTTTGTTAATCCGTATATTCGATCTTCGTTTAGCTGAGGTTATATATATATATATATATATATATATATATATAGCACCAACATATTCCACTGCGCTTTACAATCGTAGAATAGGCATTATTGGCAACAAGTAGTTGAAAATTAACAGAGTTCATAGGTGAAGAATGCCCTGCTCATATGAGCTTACAATCTATGAAATCCGTCAAAGTTAAATACCAACAGCAGCAATGCTGGATATAGCCACACAACTGAATGTAGAAACATGTTTCTTTGGGCCATTTGATAATAATCCATTCTAATCACCATAACAACTTCAACTTATAGTAGCGAGTACCATGCAAGGAATCCTTGGATTCTGTCTCCCCTGTTTCCTGTTTTTTGAGACATGTGAGCAGTTTAACATGATCTGGGGTCTCCTGACATCTGGGGTCTCCAGGGGAGTAGGTTATCGATGTGTGCAATCTCTGTCTTTGTCACACTGACACATTAACCAGTAATCTTTTATTTTTTTCTTCCAAGGAGAGCCAAACCATTTTAACTCACTTTCTCGAACCGTGACGGTGAGCGTTTAATCAATCTCTTGATTTATAACTCTTCCAGGTGAAATATCAAAAAACCCTCTTTTTTAAGCTTTTAGAGACTTGAGGCCTTTTAATCAGCACAGTACCGAAGAGTTTATTCACAAACATATTCTGCTGAATATTAGCCATTTTTCTGTGACAATTTCATGCAGGACATCAGGTGATGTGGGGTCATCTCTCCTGGTTGTATAGTGATATAATTCCGTCTTTTAGTTGTCAGTGTTCCATTTCTATCGTTCCTTTCCTGTCGCTGAACTGAAAATGACATACCTGGTTTGAAGATCCTTATCCTGCAAAAAAGAGATTTTTTTATTTTTCTACCTTTAGTACTGACTGTTACTTGAATGAGCACACACACACAAAAATTTCAAAGGTGTCTTAGCTGCCAGTTTGTGTTTTATTTCCATGAAGAATATGTGATCACTTCAAAAATTGGTTCCTGAGCAAGTCTTCAAGCACAGTAACAAACTATGAGAAGTTCAGGTGGTGGATAAAAATGCTGGAAATATTGTATTTCGTTACCTGTTTGAAGTGCCACTCGCGCTGTCATTATATTTCCGAGCAGCTTTGATCAGGCCTACCTGAAGTTCTACCTTACTTATACTCCAAGTGGCAACTTCTCATGATACAGACATTTCAAGAAAGACTTAGAAGTGTGTTAACGCAGGCAGGCATCCACTAACTGTATCTAATACTTGGTGTCCGTACTGCTAATTATCTTTGCATGTCATTACCTAATTCTTACTTCAAGGAATAGTCGAACGTTTAAAAGAAATATACTTGTTTTAAATGTTGGAATTTTTCTCAATAGGTTTATATTCAGGGCCACCTTTTAAAAGAAAGAAAGTGAATGACATTAATTATTGTTAGGCCAATGCAACACCTTGAACTCTTTGTCATGTTCCTCAAACCATTCCTGAACATTTTTTGTAGTGTGGCAGGGTGCATTATCCTGCTGAAAGAGGCAACTGCAATCAGGGAGCACCATTGCCACGAAGGGGTGTACGTGTCTGCAACAATCTCTCGGTAGGTGGTACGTGTCAAAGTAACATCCACAGGAATGCCAGGACCCAAGGTTTCCCAGCAGAACATTGCCCAGAGCATAACACTGCCTCCGCCGGACTGTCTTCTTCCCATGGTACATCCTACTGCCTCTTCTTCCTCAGGTAAACAATGCACATGCCCCCGGCCATCCACCTGATATGAAAGAAAATGTGATTCATCAGTTCTGGCAACCCTTTTCCATTTCTCCAGGGTCCAGTTCTGACACTCACGTCCCCAATGAAGTAGCTTTCCATAGTGGACAGGGGCACTCTGACCGGTTTATGACTACAGAGCCCTATACGCAGAAAACGTTGATCACTATGTGTTCTAGCACCGTTCTGTCAGGGTCAGCATTATGTTTTTTTAGCAATCTGGAGCTCTGTGATAGGATCAGACGGGCTAGCCTTCGCTCTTCACATGAATCAATCAGCCTTGGGCACCCACGATCCTGACATCAGTTTACTGCTAGTCCTTCCTTGCCCCACTTTTGGTAGGTACTAACCACTAGATACCGGGAACACCACCCAAGCCTTGATATTTTGAAGATGCTCTGACTCAGTTGTCTAACCATCACTATTAGGCCCTTGTCAAAGTCACTCAGATGTTTTCCTTTGCCCAACACATGATATTCATGAACTGATTGTTCAATTGCTGCCTAATATATCCCACCCTTTGACAGATGTCATTGTAACGATATCATCAATGTTATTCACTTCACCTGTCAATAGGTTTAATGTTGTGGCTGGCCAGTTTATAGCAAAAGATTCTGAAAAACACCTTTTTTTAAGACTTTGCTCAGAGGGCATGAAGTTTTTCATTTGCACTGCAAGTAGAGCAAATATGGCACAGCGAGCAGTTTACCGGGGCTCACTAATTGCTGCCTGTTCCTACCTATTGGGTTCACTGAAATTAGTAAACTTACCTAGTCCTGACCGGAGGCTTAACAATCAGTGATATAAACAAATAATCAATATAATGTATTGTTTATCAGTGTGCTAATTGGATCCCAGTCTTGTTTGTGCCTTTTTAAGATCTTACTGAACGATAAAAACTAGTTACATTTACACAAAAAAACAATGAAAGCATTGGGGCCAATCCACTAAACGGGGAGATGTGTAGAGGTTACAAATTACTTACAATACATAATATCAACAATTCTCCAACAAAATAACTGTTTTTAAACTCTCTAAGTTACTTATCTTTTAGCAAGTTTTTTCCATCACTATTTTCACTACAATCGCTGTTTAGAGATTAAACCCCAAAGGTATTCATTCAATTCCGTAGTGGGTTTAATATGCACACAAACCTTTCCAACACCGACAATTGTTAATATCCCCGCAGGCTCACTTTTGGAATAAGTAATTCTCGAGAAGGATAATTTGCAAATAGAAATTATTTTATTAACTTGATTTATGAATGAATGTAAAAGTATTATACAAGTACATAACAAGTCATTTCCCTGTAACACTTGTTAGATTGCCAAACTGCTTACCATAGTGGCTCTCTTTACAATCAGTATCTAAATTAAGATTAAATATTCATTACATATGAGGATTTCATTAGAATGTGGACGCATAAGTCATAACGAGACGCCCTTAGGCAGTCTTTCCAGCCCAATTTTTTTTAAATTGGCAAAGTTAAGCCTTTTTTTGAGAGCAGACACACTGGATAAGAAAAGACATTTGTGACTTCATTATGCCGGCACATTTATGCAGTCGTAGCTAAGTGCAGACGAGTTGTTTCTTATAAAACTCCCCATTTCCACAAAGATTTGAAAATGATTAGAAAGTGTAGTTCATCTGTTTCGAATGAAGTTGTAGAGTCTCAGCCAAGTGTTTGACAATAATTCCTACTCTGCTGTAAAATATAGAAAACAGAATAAAAAAGCGTCTATACATTTGAATGGAAATCACTATGATTGTGTGGCCAGTAAAATAAATGTCTTCTTGGCCATCGAGTTGCAGATTTCTTAGCCACTCTGTTAATTTAGGCTGACCTCCCTGTGTGTAAGAATCGAGGAATTCTTGCAATGTTAGAAACGGAATTGGAGTGAAAATGGATTCTTGCAAAGTAATGATACCGGAGAAACTGACGGAAGCCAAGCACAGAGAGATGGACACAGGTTTCTTCAGGAAGGAAGAGATTCTTTATTGGATCACCGATCGGGACTCAGAGGGACTAATGTCACCAAAATACAGCAAGTTCTGAGCCCCGGACAATAGTGCAGGCTCCTTATATAGGCATATAACTCCTCCCATATTAAGCTCCACCCGCACATTCTCTTAACCAATCAACACAAATAAGAATTAACTTCCTGTTTGACCGCATGGCCTGTCCAGCACAATGGAGGAGGGGAATACTATATCCTGTATTCTTGTACATGCTCCGTACACTACTGATCGTATCTTGCCTCGTGCATCCAACTGATCGATACGTCAGCATATGCACGTACACATGCCACGTGGTAATCTCGGCCTACTAAATTTATTTTTACCGAGATTCCACCACATTCCCCCCTTTGATGCCTCTTGATATTTTACAATTACTTGAGGCATCACATAACCTTAGTTTTGCTTACACCGCAAGTTACCTTGAACCAGACCAGACTTATCTTATGATGTGAATCTTCAACACTCATCTTCTTGCATTGGTTCTCCCTGATCTAGAGCCTTATACTTATATATCGCCATTATCTGTGCAGCAGCCTTCCTCTCTGCTATACTTCCTATCAGGCTTTGCACAGACCTAACTACTAAGGGTATAAGACACGGTAGGAGTAGACACAACATTAAAATTAGTAGGACTCCTCCTACCACTGCCTTAAGCCCTCCAAACCACTCATACCAGCTACCAAACCAACTACTTGGATTATACCCTTTCCATACCTGAGTAGGCACATGCGCTAGTTTAACCATATGGCTAGTAAGCTCAGCTATTGCTTGCCCTTCGTCGTCTATTTGAAGACAGCAATTGCTTAGGTTAAACTTCCCACATACACCTCCCTCTACTGCCAAAAGGTAATCCAAGGCTAACCTATTCTGGTATACTGCTGTCCTCATCCTGGTATTATGTTTCACTAGGAGATTGAGCGCTTGTGATGTTTCATTTGTGATAATCTCAACCACCGCCTGTAATCTTATAATGCGGTTGAGCATATAAATAGGGGTTCTATAACCAAAGGTACCATCCTCAGCCCACGTGGCTGGCCCATAATAATCTATGATACGCTGGGGAGGCCATTCATTATCTTCCCAGGTGCCTATCTCTATGGGTCCCCTTTTCTTCCTATGATTCACATCATACACTTTAACACCTAAAGTCTCACCTGTTTCAATCGGTAACAAGAAGAAGGATGGTTTGAGCATACCCAACACACATGCCCCTTCCCAGTCCTGTGGCAGCTCCGAATAGGCCTTCTTACCACAGATCCAGTACAAATTTGCTGGGGCTCTCCAGGTAGATGTGATGGATAAATCAAACCACACATCCTTTAAACTGGCATATCTAGCAAACGGGTTAGATGGTTCTGAGACATTTGAAGCCGACCACCAAGTTGTATTTTTAGTATCATCATCATAAGCTTTTTGCCCTAGACAAGTTAATTCTCCTACAGAAGTATTATACATTATTCCTTTCCTTGCTATGCAAACATAACCTATGATGGAGGTCTTTAATCTCCACTCAGATTTACCTCTAACACTCAAATGATAATCGGCTTGTGTAGATATTAATTGGTCAACTGCCTCAGAACCGGACATTACCTCCTTTGCTTCCCAAGGCCATTGGTCTCCCATGTTAGTACCTCCACACACATAGCAGTTGGTAACATTAAGACTACCGGCAATACTTTCGGCTAAATCGATGAACAGGTTCTTAGCATTATGGGGGATCTTATTATCTATACTCATCTCTTCATAAAAGGAATGGTATACTTGATGAGTCTGGGAGGATACCGTATCAGTCTCTATCCCTATAAACAATAATGTCCCAGGATCTAAACCCGTCCCGTATATTTGAAACCCAAATAAATTTCCATACTTATCTAAGAACTTGTCGGGGTTATTAATAAGTATATGGACTGGGTTGCATTCCATAGACTTACAATATGGGCTAGTCGGCAACTTAGTCACTATCATGTCTTTGTCTACTGTCTGTCCCCAAGTCGCCCACCCCACACAAGACCAATATGGGCAAAAGTTATAGTCTTTATTTGGGCATCTAGGACTCACATATTTATTTTTACTACTGGGACAAATATATTTATCGTTAGATCCATACGTCCTCTCCCATCTAAGATCCCCACATACATTCCACGGCTTTCTACCACTTGATATCGCCTTACATGCATCAAATAGCAGAACACCCGAAGAATGTACGGATTCTAACACCGTCTTATTAATTAGGGTCCCCTGAGGATCTCCATTCCTGAGAGTCAACCAAATTGTACGAGGTTGATACTCTGGACTGAAGCACTTAGGTTCTCCTACTCCTAAATGGCACACACTATAGTCTATATTTAGGTATCTACATTTTGATACCTCTCCTTTACACTCGTACTGTGAATGCCAAATTAGGGTTTGGGAAATATGGTTACCTGTTCTCGTAGTCTTAATGCATACCTCACAGCTAGGAGTGTCGGTACCTCTACCTTCCTGAATATAAAAACACATGTAAATAAACACAATCAAAAGCACATCTTTCGCCGTCATCCTCAGTCTTCGTCCGTGCGATGGAACCTCAGCTTCCAGGATGTGAGGGCTGCAGGGAATGGAGTTCTGCTCGTCTTCACAGGTGTCCCTTCGAGACTTTCCTGGCTTATACACTATGTGATGGTAAGCGGACAGGCTTTATTATGGCCTTCTCACTCACACCTGTAACAATAAAATTTGTAATCCACAATAATTCCTCGTTACTCCGACTGAGTAGTGCGTTTCAACCGGATCTTGCAGGGATTCTCTGGATCTGCTGTAACTTGCCAAGAATCGACTGCTGCTGGCTTAACCCTGGAGTGATGTATCCACGGAGTCACTTCGGCTACTTTTATCGCTGTAGGGGTAGACAAAAGAACAACATAAGGACCTCTCCACTTGGGCCCTAACGGTACATTATTCCACTCTTTAATCCACACTTGGTCTCCTGGATGATAACTATGAACAGGGGGATAAATATTCACAGGTAATCTATCTTGTACCCATTTCTGTACCTCCTCCATAGTCTTACCCAACTCTACAACCTGCTGCCGGGTAATTCCTTCTCCCAACTGACTCAAATCCCCCCTTAAGTTACCAAGTACGGGAGGTGGTCGCCCATACATGATTTCAAAAGGAGAGAGGCCCATCCTTCTGGTAGGGGTACTGCGGATTCGCAATAAAGCTATGGGTAAGAGAACGTTCCACTTAAGTTGGGTTTCCTGACACATTTTAGCCAACTGGTTCTTAATAGTTCTATTCATTCTCTCTACCTTACCAGAACTCTGGGGTCTATATGCAGTATGAAGCCTCCACTTTATACCAAGCATATGAGTCAGTTGTTGTAGGCACTGGTGAACAAAAGCTGGACCATTGTCCGATCCTATAGAACAGGGTAGTCCATATCGGGGTATTATTTCTCGTAGCAGGAATCTCACAACTTCTCCTGCTTTCTCTGTACGAGTAGGACATGCTTCTACCCAGCCTGAATAGGTGCACACAATTACCAGCAGGTAACGATGTCCACCCGATTTAGGCATCACTGTAAAGTCTATTTGTAGATCGGACATGGGGAGTCCCCCCATAAACTGGACTCCTGGTGGCTTTACTGGTCCTTGTCTTGCATTATTTTTAGCACACGTTACACATCTACGTACAATGGCCTGAGTCAAGTTGGACAATCTTGGTATGTAGAAATGTTTCCTGAGAGATTCTTCAGTACTGTCTCTCCCAGAATGTGTCCCGTTATGATAGTTCTGGACAATTTCTACTGCTAGTGATGCTGGTATAACTATTCTTCCATCTTCTAGCTGATACCACTTGTTCTCCAAATACTTTCCCGGTTCAGTCTTTAACCACTCCTCTTCTTGAGTTGTATAAACTGGAGTCCATTGAGACAGTGGAGTTGGTATAAGAGCAACTATATGCCCCACATACTCCTGTCTTCCTGATTCAGCAGCACGCTTAGCTGCACTATCTGCCATTCGATTTCCCTTGGTTACATCACCATCTCCTCTCAGATGCGCTCGACAATGTATAATACCGACTTCTTTCGGCTCCCACACTGCTTCCAATAGTTGTAGGATTTCAGCTGCGTATTTGATTTCTTTGCCTTCTGAATTCAGTAGTCCTCTTTCTTTATACAAAGCTCCGTGGGCATGAGTGGTTAAGAACGCATACTTAGAGTCCGTATAGATATTCACTCTTAAACCTTCAGCCAATTGTAACGCTCGTGTTAGTGCTATTAATTCTGCCTTTTGTGCTGATGTTCCTTTTGCCAGTGGCCGAGCTTCTATCACCTTGTCTATTGTTGTTACTGCATATCCTGCATAGCGGATCCCTTCTTTCACATAACTACTGCCGTCGGTGTAATATTGAACATCGGGGTTCTGGATGGGAAAATCACGAAGATCTGGTCTACTTGAAAATACTTCATCCATTACTTCCAAACAATCATGTTGACTTTCAGTAGGTTGTGGCAAAAGGGTAGCTGGATTTAAGGTGTTTACAGTCTCTAAATGCACTCTTGGGTTTTCACACAACATTGCTTGATACTTGGTCATACGGCTATTACTAAACCAATGATTTCCTTTGTAATCCAACAACGTCTGTACTGCATGTGGGACTCGTACATAAAGTTCTTGACCCAGAGTGAGTTTATCGGCTTCAGCTACTAGCAGGGCGGCTGCAGCTACGGCTCTTAGACAAGGTGGAAGTCCGCTGGCCACTGCATCCAGTTGCTTAGACATGTAGGCAACAGGTCTTTGCCATGATCCCAAGTACTGTGTCAATACTCCCACAGCCATTCTTCTTTGCTCGTGTACATATAAGTAGAATGGTCGTGTGTGATCAGGTAGACCTAATGCTGGGGCACTCATCAAAGCCTTCTTCACATCTTCAAATGCCGTTTGCTGTTCTTGGGTCCATAAGAAGGGGTCATGCTCTGTACCTTTGATGGCTGCGTACAGAGGTTTTGCCAGTATCGCATAGCTGGGAATCCATATCCTACAGAAGCCTGCTGCCCCCAAGAATTCTCGCACTTGTCTTCTATTCTTGGGTATTGGTATTTGGCAGACAGCTTCTTTTCTCTCTGGCCCCATAATCCTTTGACCTTCAGAGATATGGAATCCCAGATACTTGACAGTTGGCAAACACAACTGAGCCTTCTTTCTAGACACCTTGTATCCTGCCTTCCAGAGAATGTGTAGTAGATCGTGCGTTGCTTGCTGACATTTTTCCTTTGTAACTGCTGCTATCAACAAGTCATCTACATACTGTAACAATACACACTCTCCTGGGATGGACTCGAAATCCAGTAAATCTTGACTTAGAGCTGAACCAAATAGGGTAGGTGAATTTTTAAACCCTTGGGGTAGTCTTGTCCAAGTCATTTGGCGTTTTGAGCCCGTTACAGCGTTCTCCCATTGGAAGGCGAAAATACATTGACTTTCTGCGGCAATTCGGAGGCAAAAGAAGGCATCTTTGAGATCTAAGACTGTGAAGTAAGTAGCCCCGCCCGGAATTAAAGCAAGCAGGTTATATGGATTGGGTACAACTGGATGTATACTAACAACCGCATCATTGACTGCTCTTAAGTCCTGCACAGGTCGATACTCATCTGTACCGGGCTTTTGAACAGGCAACAATGGGGTGTTCCAGGGGGAAGTACAGAATTTTAGGATACCATACCGTATGAATTTATCCAGATAGGATTGAATGTTCTTCTTAGCCTTCTGCGGGATGTGGTATTGTCGTAGGCTTACTGGATAAACCCCAAGTTTCAGTTCAATTTTTATAGGTGGAATATTGCGGGCCAGTCCTGGTGGGTTGTTCTCTGCCCAAACTCCTGGTATGTTGAATAATGTCTCATCACTCCTAGGGTTTTGGCTAGTCAACACTGTATAAAGTCGCCACTCTTCTTCCTTTGGTACGGATAAAGTCATAATACCTGAAGGTCCATTAAACTTTAAAGATGTTGTTCCATTTGGTAGGAACGTAATCTGCGCTTGTAATTTTGATAGCATATCACGTCCCAGCAATTGGACTGGACATTCAGGCATATAAAGGAATTGATGTTTTACTACGTGGCCTCCCAATGTACAGAGTCGACTTTTAAGAACCGGTTTTTCAGCACTTCTTCCAGTTGCTCCTATCACAGTAATAGTCCTTCCAGATGGAGGAGCAACTAGATTAGTCACCACTGAATGTTCAGCACCAGTGTCGATCATGAACGCACTCCTTTTTCCCCCTATTGATACATCGACCATAGGCTCCGCTCGACCAAGGGGGATGGAGCCCGGTCGGTATCAATAGTCCTCCATGACCGTGTCAGCCAATCCTACAAAGTCCCTACCTTCTCTATCGCGGGACCTTTGCGCTGCTGGAATATACCTGTCTTCCCTAACACTTCCTCTGTTCCCATTACTCCCTCTATAACCATTACTCCCTCCGGGGCCTCCTCTACCTCTCGCTCTGCCTCTAAAGTTTCCGTAACCTGACCTAGGTCTGTCTCTCTCAGACTGTTCTCTTCGCGGACACTCATTTCTCCAATGCCCTTCTTCCCTACAGTAAGCGCACTGATTCCTACTTAGAGGTTCCTCATTCCACTTACTATCGCCTCTATCCGGGCCCCGTCTATCTACGCCTGCGATCGCTACCGCTAGCATATCAGCCTTTTTACGCATCTTGCGCTCTTCCTCTTTCTTACTTTCTGTATCCCTGTTCATATAAACCTTATTTGCTACCTCCATTAGTTGGACATACCTGCAAACCCTTCTAACTTTTGTAGCTTGCGCTTAATATCTCCGTATGCTTGGCTGACAAAGGCGGAGTTAACCATTCGGGAATTGTCTGCGTCTTCCGGATTAAAGGGGGTGTACAAGCGGTACGCCTCCAATAATCGGTCATAAAAGACACTGGGTGCTTCATCGCTTTTCTGGATCACCTCAACTGTCTTCGACATGTTAATGGCTTTCTTTCCTCCTGCTTTCATGCCAGCAATTATAGCGTCTCTATAGGCTCTGAGTTGAACCATATCAGCACCATTTACGTTCCAATCGGGATCAGTATTGGGATAATGTGTTGCGGCCCATGCTGCTGGATTAGCTTGGTTCAAAGCACGGGCTCTATCTTCTAGTGCTTTTATGGCTGCTTGATTTATTCTTGTCCTTTCCTCATTGTTAAATAAAGTCATTAGTAACTGCTGGCAATCAGCCCATGTCGGATTATGCGTCTGTACTATTGAGGTGAACAGATCAGTCATAGCTTGTGGTTTCTCAGTATACGAGGAATTATGGGTCTTCCAGTTTAAAAGATCGGTTGTGGTAAATGGGACATATACGAAGACTGGGTCAGCGTGTGCCATTTGACCTGCGGCATCGATATAAGCTGACCCGGGATTTAGGCGAAGAGGCATCTGATAATGCTTTAATTGTTGGGCACCAGTCAACTGTCGGGTTTGGATAGGGCTACGTAGAGAGGCGTCAGTCATGAGTTCCGGTCGGGGAGAGATAGGGTATGGGGATGTGGGAGGTTGGTTTTGTGAAAAGGTCGTAAATAAAACACTTCGAGCCGAGCTAGATGAAGCTTGACCGGAAGTCTGAAGTGGCGCCAAATCAGGATATTCGTTTCTAATGGGGGTGGGTTCTGGTTCCGGAAGGGGAGATTTAGTACGAGGGGGGGTGGATCCTGTACTGGAGGAGGAAGCGGAAGTGGATGGGGGTAATGAGGGGAGGGGTGCAGGACTTCCTGCGTTTGCGTCACTTCTTCTTAACGGAAAGTAAGGGGGCGGCAAAGGGATCTCGGACTCAGGGGGCGTGTCCAAAATGGGCCTAGCACCAGTCCTAGTGGACGAACAAGTCCTAGCTACCATGAGGCGACACTGCTCCTCGTGGCATGTCTGGAGCCATTTTGGCGAGTCATTTACGGCCTGTCTCCAACAGTCAATATAAGGAAACTGGCCGTAAAGTTCAGGCCTACCTGATACAGCCACGTGTAAGCGCTGTACCAGAGTTGGATCCAAACTGCCACGTGGCGGCCATGCCGCAACCAAAGTAGGCCACTCCCTAGTACACAAAGTGACCAAACGTACAGGAGACATCTTTACCCCAAAATCACAAATTTTAAATCCCTTTTTAAAATTCTTCACCATACAACCTAAGGGATCCGGAATCGTTGACTGCGACGCACCCATACTTAACAATGGAACGTCGTCGACAACGAATACTATACACGCGTACTATTCAACAGTCACACCCGTTTCCTCTGGCAACAGCACCACGTGGTACGGTTACCAAGTGAAACGTACACAATAACAATAAACACTCAGGGAATTCCCGTACACACACAGCTGTTACACCAGTCACTATATAATCAATATTATGCCCTTTGGCGTAACTATACAGTCACCCACGCTATAATTCTCTATATACGAATTACCCGTCTATAACACACCCCAGTAACATCGTCTTTTACAAATAGCGGTTACAGTACGGTTAGCATAGGTCAAAGCACAAGTTAAGGTCACAATACAATTATTAGTGGTTATGGTGTTAAACATGCAATGGACGACAATGATTAGTACTTATTATACAATGTCAGTAAATATACAGGGTTATGGTACCGTGCACTATAATACAGCAACACACTATTAACACTCTCGCTAGACGGCTGAGCTCGCGCTATCTAACAAGATATACACTTTACTAAAACAATCGTTAACACATTTACAATTCCCAACTAAACTATTGGCCAGTACCTTGAATGGACTACCTAAAAACAATCTACATACGTTTTGGTTAGCCACACTGCCCAATCACCACATATATAGCGAGCTAGAGAACCGAATTTACACAGACGCCTCTTAGTCGCACTATACAACGAGCTAGAGGACCGAATTTACACAGACGCCTCTTAGTCGTACTATCAAAAGTCTAGTGGGTTCCAAATTTACACGCCTTCCCACTTAGCCCAGATAGGATGAGAACTAGCGAACCGAATTTACACAGACGCCGCTTAGTCTCCCGGTCTCTCCGACCTAGCGAACAAAATGTACACCCTAGAACGCTAGTCTAGACAAGACACCGGTGTCCGGCTAGGGCTATTTACACCAGAGCCCCGCCTGACTAACAGAATCAAACGGTCTGACTAAAGAGCGTTCGATCGAGCGGTGCGCCTTCGCTCCTTCCCTCCGACAGAGGGGGCAGATACACAGATTCAAAACCCCTTTGGGCCTACCGCACAATCGGTATACCCCTAGTGGGTCCTGCCGTCTAAAACAGCAGTTGTCTTACCTCCTCGTTCCTGAACCTGAGTTCACACTCATCGACGGGGACACCCCAGCACTTCTCACGTAGAGGCCGATGATCTCCTGGACAACGGCCCAGTGGCGCCGAGACGAAGGGAGGTCCACGCAGAAGTTCAGGGGTGCAGCCGTAGAGAACGTGGGCAAAGATAGACCGTCTCACGCCTCTGCCTCTCAGCTACCGTTGAACGATGAGCTTCCCGGCCAATGCACCAAATGATACCGGAGAAACTGACGGAAGCCAAGCACAGAGAGATGGACACAGGTTTCTTCAGGAAGGAAGAGATTCTTTATTGGATCACCGATCGGGACTCAGAGGGACTAATGTCACCAAAATACAGCAAGTTCTGAGCCCCGGACAATAGTGCAGGCTCCTTATATAGGCATATAACTCCACCCATATTAAGCTCCACCCGCACATTCTCTTAACCAATCAACACAAATAAGAATTAACTTCCTGTTTGACCGCATGGCCTGTCCAGCACAATGGAGGAGGGGAATACTATATCCTGTATTCTTGCACATGCTCCGTACACTACTGATCGTATCTTGCCTCGTGCATCCAACTGATCGATACGTCAGCATATGCACGTACACATGCCACGTGGTAATCTCGGCCTACTAAATTTATTTTTACCGAGATTCCACCACAGTAACATTCCAATCCATTCACAGGAGAATGGTGGCCAGATTGGAGATACTCTCTCTCACTCTATGCATATTAGGAGTCCTGTAAAAATCATATGAAGTTTAACCGGGTCAATTTTGCATTTAAAGTCAAAATAGCCAAACTGGAAACATTCTTTAACACTGTGACTCTTTCAGTTCGACTACTCTGGCCTTAAAGGACCACTATAGTGCCAGGAAAACAAACTCGTTTTCCTGGCACTATAGTATTAATAGGTCCCC
Source organism: Pelobates fuscus (assembly GCF_036172605.1). NCBI lineage: Eukaryota > Metazoa > Chordata > Amphibia > Anura > Pelobatidae > Pelobates > Pelobates fuscus. The sequence goes on along the minus strand of NC_086319.1, from coordinate 18,348,405 downwards.
CCCCACCCTCATGGCCCTCCTCCCGCCAGGCTCTAGGAGGAGAAAGGGGTTAAACACTTACCTTTCTCCAGCGCCGGGTTTCCTCCCTCTTCGGCTGAATGCACATGCGCGGCAAGAGCCCCGCGCGGATTTAGTCAGTCCATAGGAAAGCATTCTCAATGCTTTCCTATGAAAATCACAGTGAGAAGCGCGGAAGCGCCTCTAGCGGCTGTCAATGAGACAGCCACTAGAGGCTGGATTAACCCATATGTAAACATAGCAGTTTTTCTGAAACTGCTATGTTTACAGCTGCAGGGTTAATCCTAGATGGACCTGGCACCCAGACCACTTCATTGAGCTGAAGTGATCCTTTAAACGTGAAAATTCCCTTTGAATTCTCATCTTATGAGAATAACCCTATGAGGATTCTCTGCTAACCTAACCTATCAATGCACCAACATCGCCCCCTCTCTATACCCAGCATGTTTACATCACAGGTTTACATCGTTATACCTCAAGGTCATGGGTAGACAACCTTCGGCACTCTCGATGTTGTGGACTACGTCTCCCATAATGCCCTTGCAGCCATTATGCAGGCAAAGCATCATGGGAGATGTAGTCCCCAACATCTGTAGTGCCAAAGGTTGCCTACATCAGTGCCTAAGTCAATGCTCCTGCTCCATCACATGAGCTACAATGGGTAAATCAATAAAATGTCGAGTTGTTTACTGGTGGTATTTGCCCAACTAAATTTAGGGACCTGGGGCTTCAAGCTCTCTGTTAGTTTTCTATCAGAACTAGCAGTGGCGTCCCCAATATAACAGTAACTTAGCATTAAACATGGAGTTTAACCCTATAGACATGAATAAGGGATCCCCAATATAAGGGATCCCCAATATAACAGTAACTTAGCATTAAACAGGGAGTTTAACCCTGTAGACATGAATAAAGGAACCCCAATATAAGGGATCCCCAATATAACAGTAGCTAAGCATTAAACATGGAGTTCATAGGATGAAAGAAAAATCCCTATAGACACAAATAAGAGGAGTCTGCCCGTTGATTCCTCTAAAAGAATAAATATCAGAAACAGCAAGAGCTCTGAAAGAGAGTATGTTTTTTCTTTGTTCTTTTTTCTTTGTTGCGTTTGGTTTTTATTGCCTTATCTTTATCATGCGGTAAGAGGGGTACGTTTGGACTCTTCACTGACCTTTCAATCGCTAAATTCTTTCTAAAATCTAAAGAAAATCCCTCCCTGCTTTCTATTGGGTTGAATTATTGTTACATGGGAACAAAAAAGGGGAATAATGGCTACTTTCAATGACACACAAGTAGATGACGCACCAGCGCAAGAGGTTGATGCAAAGGCACCAGATAATTCAACAGTGAGACCTTCCGAGCCCTGGTAAACATCCAGAGAGAGTCTGCGATGGGTGGAAGATAATATAAAAGAATTCTGTCTTAACAAACAATCCGTGACTTACTGTTTGCATATATGTGGTTTTCAGAATCCAAACCTATTCATTACAGATTGACTAAGGTCCGTCAACGATGCATCACTTTAATCCGCTCTCTAAAAGAATGTGAACATACATCCTATTACACTGGCTCTAACAGACAAAAAAAACATGAACTTTTATGTTATTTATTTATTCACGCAATAATCCAGTGTATGCACTGTGTCAAAAAGAAAACTGGATCATTCGAGCGGGGATTTCGAAGGAGAAAAAAAACACGTGAAATGCTGACACAAGGACAAAGATGATCTTTTCGCCAGTTCTAAGCATTGCAATGCAAACATCCTTGGTTCCTGTAGCATGATCGTTATATTTTTGTCCAAATTTGGAAACTATTTTTTAAAAAGGAGCACGTTTTAAGCCACAGAAGCACCGCAATCCTGCTCGCTGACTTGATAAACTGGGATTGCGTTGCTTTTTTTTAATTATTTTTGTAATAGGACAGTAAAATAACCATTTAACTAGCACAAATTCATATAGTAAATCCTATTTTTACATTATTTTAATACACTTTTTATTACTTATAGGAAAGCTTGAGATGCCTCTATTACGTGTTTCTGATGTCTAAAAATATACTTGTTAAACATACAATAAAACTCAATAAAAGTATTGACTACGGCTCCAATTAAGGCCATATTTGCATGTGAATTTTTTTTTAAAGTGTAATTATTGGGGACTACCATAATACTTTGAAATGGATTAAAGTGGTGACCTACTAAACACGTTTGATTGGTGACAAATCGCTATCAATTCTACCTGTTTGCTTAACTTATTTTTTCAGATTTCCTTAAATCTATCATTACCGGATTGCACAACATCGCTGTGTATGTTGGCACTATATCCGTTAATGCGTACATTTTATTCAATAATAACAGGAAGGTATTTTATTCTTTTGGCTGCAGATTGTATCATAAGATAGTGTTTGCTGGTGTCTGTTACTTCTGTCTCGGATTGCCTCTGAAATCAATGTACAGTCATTTAAAACGGCAAGGAGAGCATCTGCTATTAAATTTGCTTCGTGGGGGATATTTAGTATCCTACAGAAAAGGGCTAACGGCATTTTGAAACCAGATGCCTTTAGATTGCCAAAGAAGAGAACAGGTGGTGTTTCCAGTGGTAGACTGTTAATAACGTTTAGTTCTAGCAGACTAAGAAAGATCTCTCATAATCCGAATTCCTTGTTATTGTAAACAACTTTATCAGTGTGCAAATGTCTCCATTTTTTGTTTCTTTTGTTTCTGGGGGGCACTCGCTGTCACTGCTGCCCGTGCCAGGCTGTCAGTAGAACATATTCAAGGCCAAGATGCTTTAAATTAGAATGCTTAATAAATAGGGCTGTAGGGTTTGCCTGATGCCAGACACAGTTTGCTGGCTGTTCCTAAACTTGTGCGAGTTTATCACAATCTGGATAAAATTATCTTATTGTTGACTTAAAGGAGGTTAGCTTTCTAAACGGTACGGTTGGTGGCTGTATATTTTTTGTTATTGTTTGTTTGAAGTATTGATTGTATGGTGTCTGCCAGAGGAGAGTGGTAATACAGATAATTATGCCCTTTGTCATTTAGTGGCTGCCCAGCTTTGCCCCACTTGCTTTCTATTTGTGTGCGATTGGCGAGAAAGGAGGTGATCATGATACATTTGTTAAAGGAATGTTCAAGCATCAGAAATAAATAAGTTTATTTTTAAGCTGGACTGTTAAAATGTTGTAATAGATTCAACTTTTTTTAGTGCCCTCAAAAAAAGCTATTACTTACCCCTAATCCATATGCCATAGATCCTCTCAGCTCCTGGTAAATTGTATTAATGATGATCTTCTGGCCAATCCAACGCTCAAAGAGAAGCCATGGGGTCCTACGGTGCATGTACAGCAATCACCACACTAGAGAATCATTGAATACAGTGCGGCTATATGAGAAGCCCTCACATCTTCTCTGAGCTAGCATGGATCAATGGCTTGGAGGGTGCGACCTAAGAACTTTTAAAAGAAGAATTTGGCACTTTTATGAAATACGATAGAAGGTACTTGAAATTCTTTAAGGGTCTGGAGTGCTCCTTTAACTTACGTATTTTTCGCCTGATGGCCAAAGTTAATCTACTGTAGTAGGTCTACTCCCCCTCTGTACATTGCTAGAAGGTAAAATAGATGGCTCTTAACATTCAAAGATTTGACAGGATAATGTAGATTTCGACCCCTGTCCTACAAGAAGTAGGACACCAGATAAAATCCTCACCAGCATTGTTTGAGCACATCGTGAAACAAGGCTTTAAAAGTGCATTTCTGTCCATAAGCATACTTCCCAACTCCGGTGTTCTAAGAATTGGAATGTCGGTCGGAGGGAGGCAAAGGGGCGGGCTAGTAATGTGATTGTGTCACTTGTTTCAACCCCAAATGGGACAGACCCATTTGAATTGTTGGGAGGTTTGGCTCTGTATTGTCCTCTATCCAATTTTTCCATACCTCCCATTGTCAGAAGTATGTAGAACAGCATAAGTGTAAAGTTATACTATATTATTATTATTATTATTAGTGGTATTTATATAGCGCCAACTTATTCCGTCATGCTTTAAAGTATTAGAAAGGGGGAAATTTAACAATAAACGAGACAATTTAAAATTTTACAGGAACAACAGTTTTATGAGTATCCTGCTCGAAAGAGCTAGAGATTGTATTTTTGTACGATTTTTATACAATACTATATATAATGCTTGTAGGCACTAATGACTTGTAAGGGTTTTTATACTAAGCAGTGAATTGCAGTGAATTAACAGGCAGATTTAAAACTATAGGCTAAGACAGCTTAGTGCTCACTAGTCACCCCAATGATAAGAAACTACATGTTAAAAATGCTAGCAGCTGTGTTTTTTTTTCTCTCACTGGTTAAAGGTATAAATGCTTTCAGCCCCAGAATTTCTGACATAAAACCAGAGAACGGTTAGAAATGGATTTCCGTAGCTGGCAAAAGAAGTATTTCCTGTGACAATCCGGTATGCAGGACGTGCACTGTCAATGTCAAGTGTCAAGTCAATAAATATCAGTACTTAGCAGGTACCCACTATCACGAGAGAAGACTGACACAATGACAAGAACCTATTTCAATCGAGATGTGTTCTGATGCTACATTTTTTATCAGGCGCACATCTTCCCTTTGTAGTAAACATAACTTCAATGGAAAAAAGCAGACATTAGCAGAAGGAGACATGGGAAAATATATTGAGAGGACCTACATTACCTCAATAAAATGGAAAACAGCTTGCTTGTAATCTACTTTTCCCCACAACCAACACAGCCGGCTGAAATTGCAATGTTGAAATTGCAATGCATGAACTATGATGCCATCATAAATAATTCAGCCGGCGCGGTTTGTAGACAGCCTAAAACAGCATGCTTTAAACACAACAAAGGTGTTCTGTTGTTTATTGTCAGACAAACAGTTCTGGAGGAGAAAAAAAGCAAAAAAAAAAACGAAATGAAATCATTGTATCATCATTGAAAACCTGAATGTAGCAAGTCATCATGTTTTTGAGGATTTGAGGTGCACCGGCCATAACATATATGGTCTACGGTCTGTTTAACTATTAATCTAAACATTGCGTTGAAACACTTGCCAGAAAATGCGTGGTTTAAATTTAAGTGTTTTTATTTATTCTTCGTCTAGGGTTTTATAGCTTACCCAAGCAACGACTCACATTTTTCACCAGCGCAGAATAAATTGAGACAGGATATGTTTATCAGGTGGGTGTGATGTGGCTAAGTACGCGGCCACCTCAGTCACTTCCAAACATCATCGTGGAGATAAAGGAAAAGATCTTTAGGTAAGTATATCTTATAAACTATACGTTTACTGGCAACTCCACCGTGAGGATGTGTAGAAACAAAGAAAGTGGACAATGTTTCGTCCACGCAATGTGGAAGGTTTACAGCAGGCTCTCCTGACCAGTATGTCAGCGAGTCAAGACTCTGATCGGCAGTGTGAGTTGGGATCCAGAATATGACGCTATATAAAATCTAGCCCTCTCGCCACACACCTAGCAGGCTGCTCGCTTGGGTAATAGATGTTATAGGTGATTATTCACGTTTTTTTCAATGTTCTTCCAGAGAAGGGATGGTTACCCTTAAACTGCCAATAAGTAGGGGTAGGCAACCTTCAGCATTCCCGATGTTGTGAACTTCACTGATCCTTTGCCAGAGTTATGGCTGTAAGAGACTTATCAGAGATGTAGTCCACAACACCTGGAGGGCCAAAAGTTGCCTTTTGCTGTTATAGAGTATTCACAATCCATTGATAAAGTATTTGTCATTTCTAGCCCACGAGGGTTTGTTTTTGTTTAGTTTTTTCGTTTTTTTATCATTAGTGTGCTTGCTAAACTCTGATACACACATTCTCCCTTTTCTACCCTCTCTTACCAAGCGTATGTGTTTTTTTTTCGCAGGGAAATCTACCGTTTTACCTCAAGATTGTTCTGTATTTTGTCTGTTTAATTTCCAATGAGTATGTGTTTAGTGTCTGGAAAATCTTTGCTACAAAAAAATGTAAATTGCAAAAATAATATATAAATCATCCATTGATGAAGAGAAATCACTGCAACTCCCATCCACCCCACCCTGTGGTCAGATTGCCGTGATAACATTTCCACTTCTCTGTGACAACCATCAGAAGAACCCCATGTGCCCAAAACATCTGTCACTGGATTCCTTGGGTTGGAGACAGAAAGTGTCCAATCCCCAAATCCACAGAAAGAAAATATTGCTTTGCCCACATGAAAGCGAAGTTTTAAATAAGACAAGTGTTGAAATCTCGGTAAATGTGCTATGATAATTAGTGCAGAGGTTTTAAAACTTAATATATTTAATTGTGGAAATCTCCAGCAGTGAGCTGGTTTATCACAGCAAAATGTGAGAATGATCTTGATTTTATACCAGGTTAATGAATGCTGAAGTGAGAGGCAATAAGACAGTTAATTAGATATACTGATTTATTGCAATATACAATGTTAATGGTCTGAATCTAATTTTTTTTTTTCCAGCAAGATTTAATGAAAAGCTACGGGCCACCGTTTGCTTACCTACTTTTTTCTATGCGGTAGATTTTTATGTTTTATTTCTAAAATCTTGGCACTTCCCGCTAATTTATGTTGCAGAGTTCATTTGAATGCCAAATCAGGGAAAATATTCAAATCCCCACGTTGAGCGGAATGTCAACAAAATCACTTTACATTTTAAGGTCTACATTTTTGGCCTGAGTTGTAGCTTATTTATGTCTATCTGCAATCTGTGACTTTATGAGTTCATGAAATGTATTATGTTATAGTCACAACATGTTAAGTGCAATAGCTTCTTTTTTTTTTTAAAATAAGTAATTAACAACCCAGATCGCTGCGAATTTCCTTGTAATATATGCTGCCTTGTGCATTTTCTTTTCAGCAAAGATCAGCGTTTGAAGTGCTTAAAACCCCGCAGTAGCCTAACCTTGCATTTTCATATTGCCCGTGTAAAATATTCATCTAAGAAATGTGTCATTTAATTAATTTCAAACAAAATGACCTTTATTACATTAAAACCATGTATTGACTAAATGCAATAAAAACTTCTCGTAAAGCAATTATTTCAAAGGTCTCAGTTAGGCAATCTTAGGTTAATGGGATTCCTTGGGGGAGACCTTTTGTTTTTTGTTTTTTTCTTTTGTAGTAAGAAATTCATTATATATACTGTACACTATGCATGATGTCACCTGGGTGAGAATTTTGGAAGAACCACAAAGACCCCTCAAGTGAAAATAGCTCTTTCAGTTTTATGGAGTTGTAAAAGATTAAAAAAAATAATAATCTTATGGGCTCCACCAAAACATTGCATTTCTGGAAGACCAAATTCAGGAAATTAAGAGCATATGTAGTCTTTGCTAAAAGAAGATGAATTAAGTTATGGGATAACAATGTCATTGTGTAAGGAAAGCAGAGATGGATACCATAAATGTGTCAAATCCCCCTCGCCTCCATACAGCGTGGCCCCATCCGATCGCTGCGGTCGCGCTGTTAAAATAATAAATTACTTACCTGAGGCAAGTCAGCTTGCCATTCAGCACCCTCGTGGAGCGATCCCCAGCCGGTGCGGCGTTATAATGAGCGCCGCCCGTTGTGGTCCCACGAAGCATTATAGCCCCACCTCAATCCTCAACAAATATGGTGGTTTTATCAGAGTCCATACAGATGTTCAAACAGCTACTAGATGCATACTTGCAAAGACAGAATATTCAAGGATATAATCTTTCAATGTAGGGTAATAACTGCTTGATTCAAGGATAAATCTGACTGCCATTCTGGGGTCAAGAAGGATTTTTTTGTCCTAGCTTGTTGCAAAATTGTGCTTCAAACTGGGTTTTTTTTTTTTTTTTTTTTGCCTTTTGGATCAACAGCAAAAAACAGGTGTGAGGAAGGCTGAACTTGATGGACGCAAGTCTCTTTTCAGCTATCTAACTATGTAACTATGTAACTATGGTGCCGAGGTGCTTGACGTCAAGCAAATTACGTTCACGCACGTTTTGGGGTCAAAGGCAATGTACAACCAATCATAGCCTTAGGAGGGTTATTTAAACTCAAAATAGCATTTGGTCAGTGCCCTGTCGTGGTTTCCACTAGTTGGTTGTCAGAGAGTATGTTCTTGTTCTGGTTCTTTTTGGTATTTGACTTTGGCTTGTATTATGACTTTCCCTTATTTCTGGTATCCTTGACCTTTGGCTCGCTTCCTCGTTGTGTCTCTTTCTGTGTCCCTGACCTCGGCAAGTATTTTGACCATTCCTTGTTAAGTCCGGCCATTCTAAGGCCCGGTGTAAGTTGTCCTTGTTCGTTGTGTGTTACATAGTTCATATAGTAATCGTGACATTATGACAGGGTCATGGACCCTGAAGAATTATGTCAGCACATGTTGGCTTGTGAGAGTAGGCTGGAGGAAAATGATCACCGCATGGATCAATTTGCCCAGGCTTTTCAAACGCTCCTAGCCTGCACGGCTCATCTTCAGCTTGATGATCCACCATCATGTCCACCCTCTCGTATTGTGACTGTACCCATTGTTTATAAGGCACCTTCTATCTCCCTATCACCTCCTCCTCATTTTGGAGGTGATGCACAAGAATGCCGAGGATTTCTTAATCAAATTGAATATAATTTTGAGGCCTCGCCTCTGATACAGCTTAAATTGGTTACTTGATGAATCAATTAACGGGTAACGCCTTAACTTGGGCCAATCCATTATGGGAAAGTAACAAAACTATTGCCTATGATTGTAAGGAATTCCTTACTAAATTTAAATTAACGTTTGAACCAATAGGGAGAGAAAAGAACGCTACCAAAGTCCTAATGCATATTAAACAAGGTAACCGCTCTGTTGCAGATTACACTACTGAATTCCGTACTCTGGCTTCCGAGGTAGACTGAGCAAATAGTGGGTTAATCACGGCATTTTCTGAAGGGTTATCCGATGCTATTCTTCATGAAACTGCAGCTAAAGGATTACCTGAAAAATGTAAATGATCATATAACTTATATGATGCATATTGACAGTCAACTCAGGGATAGGGAGAGGACTAGAAACAGAACCAGGCGTATTAACATGCCACTTGCACCTCGCTTCTCAACTTCTGTTTTGCCTACTCCTTCTTTGCCTTCAGAACCTGAACCTATGCAATTAATGAAATTGTCTGATGCAGAGAAACAGTTTAGGAGAAATGAGTATAATCCACCACTAGTGTAATTGTGGAGCTCTTAAAGATTCAGTAACTTACCCCTAAGGGTTAACACAATATTCAGCATACAAGAAGTATAGTATAGTATAAATGTCTGAAAGAATAAAACCAAATATAGTGCAATATCGTGATGCAATGTGAAATAAATGGTCACAACAGACTCACTCACATGGGAAAGAGCCACTTAGGAAAGGCTCAGATCGATTGAGTATGTGTGCACTATGGTGACACTGTACATCTGTACCACTTCTTGTTCAGATGGTCCCCATATAAAGACAAAGGAAGCAAGGTGTCTTCTAGCGCAATAAGTTCCACAAGATAGAGAAAAATGTAGTGAAAAAGTGGCTTATCACCTTATCAGGAGCCCAGACCTGGCTCCTGGTATATAATGTGTTGCCCCCTTAAAGGCACATAAAATGTGCCTTTAAGGGGGCAACAACTCTTCTTTGTGCCGCAGAGGGAAGGAGGTCGACTTGTGTTCTTAATAAAATAATATTTATTAAACAAATATTATTAAGGTGGATTAAGGTAAGTGGCTGAAGGGGTTTTAACCCCTTCAACACAGCGGGAGGGGGGCCCTGAGGGAGGGTAGGACCTATTAACCCTATAGTACCGTGAAATGAGTTTGTTTTCTTGGCACTAGAGTGCTCCTTTAAGATAAGGCCAGGGACTAATTAAAGTAATTACGAAATTGGGCAGACTAGATGGGCCAAATGATTCTTATCTGCCATCACATTCTATGTTTCTATGTTTTTAATCCTCTCTAATTCCGTATCTTCCCCAGGATATTGCATGTAACATTATAATATACTGAATGGCGCATCTCAGAATAACTAAGTTGGCGCTCCCCAATACCAGACACTAGGGCATGAAAGTATCCACTGTTGTTTTTTGTTTTTTTTTACATTTTACTTTGCATTTCAGTTGGAAATTGGATATCATTTTCCATCTCATGCAAATTGTTCTGGTTGTAATAATCTACCATCTGTATAGAAAAATGACATCAGCTATAAAGGTGACAACAAAACATGCACTTAACTAGCAATGGAACATCTGATAGCCCAACAGAGCAAGTAGCCGTGGTTTAATGTAAAGCAGGCAAGTTTAACTGTGTTTTAAGTACAACACCAGATGTTAAATAAATTAAATAAATAAGTTGTCAAATGGAAATCTGAAACGGGTAGTTTGAGTAATAGAGACCAGGAGAAGACAGAAGCTCTACATGTTTTATTTTGTGTTTACCTATGGTTTCCAGACCCACCATGCTTTCCTGTTTACAGATATTGATTGTTGGAACAACGAATGTAGAATTCCCAAACTACAGGCAGAAAATCATTAAAGTAAACTATAACAGTATCCATAAAATGGAGAGTTTGTATTTTGTTTACCCCAATGGTTCTGCACTTGGTTTATGAGATAATGTAGAGTTTGATTGTGGGTAATAAAACTGAGGACTAGGATATTATACGAAGAGAATTGATCAAATAAGGCAATATAATAAAGCGATATAATGGGAGTGCATGTATGGGTTACTGGATGACGGTGGGGAATGCAAGTCACATTGTAATTTATAACACCAAAGCCCAACCAATTGCATCACAAACACCTAATCAATGATCACTTCATTAGTGACACACAGATAATTTCCATTCCTGCTGAAATAAAAACGAGGTAATCTGTGTTAGGGGATTAGAAAGTAGAATTTTAATTTGCTTTTCTGACAGTTTGTGCCTGCTGTTAAAGGAGCCATGATGTAGTGGTTGTGACGCAAGGAGTGCTCTGGAGCCCACCTCAATGAAGCAGCCAAACCGTTGCTAATGGTTTTGACAACTAACCCGGAATCACTTCCTCCACTTCTGCACTTGCTTCTGTTAGCTCTCCTGAGCTAAGCCCTGACGTGCAGAACTAACTCATTGGCTGAGATCATTCGCTGATTCCTCTTAGCCAATCAGCTAAGCCCTCCATTGTTTAAAACCATCTTGATCACTAACACTTGGGGGTCCAGAATACTCCTACTGGTATGATGCTTGGAGTATCCCTTTCACCATCTGCAATGCTCAATGTAAATATTGAGGAATTGATTAACTAAAAACACAGTGAAATGAACAGATAGCAGCAGATTTTACCACATGTTGGAAGTTAGAGAATTACCGTATTTATCGGCGTATAACGCACCGGCGTATAACACGCACCTCATTTTTAGAAGTAAATTCCAGGAAATTTCCCCCCCTCCCATAGTATCCCCCCCTCATCCCATAGTGTCGTCCCCCCCTTTCCATAGTATTCTCCACCCCCTCCCATAGTATTGTCCCCCCTTCCCCTCCCATAGTATTGTCCCCCCTTCCCCTCCCATAGTATTGTCCCCCCTTCCCCTCCCATAGTATTGTCCCCCCTTCCCCTCCCATGCACTTTCCCTTGTCCCATCATTACTTACCTGTCTTGAAGCGTAGGCCGGCTTCACAGTGCGCACCGCGGTACAGGAACTTCAATTTCAGGTTCCGGTTTCCGGCGGGACTGAAAGGAAACCGGAACCTGAAATTGAAGTTCCAGTACCGCGGTGCGCGCTGAACACCGGCCAGCGCTTCAAGACAGGTAAGTAATTATAGGATATCGGCGTATAACACGCACCCACGATTTCCCCCCTATTTTCAGGGGAAAAAAGTGCGTGTTATACGCCGATAAATACAGTAATAGTTTTTTATTGCTGTATAACTGCAACAAAACAACCAATTATAACTTTTATCAATATTGGGGGGCAGTCTAACCTGGGTGACTGTTGGGAAAGTAAGAGACACACAAGAGGGGAGAGAAAGAGACACACAAAGGGGAAGAGGGGAAATTAAGAGACACACAAAAGGGGGAGTAAGAGACACACAAAGGGGAAGATGGAAAATTAAGACACATAAAAAGGGGTGTAAGAGACACTAAAAGGGTAAGAGGGGACAGTAAGAGACACACAAGAGGGGGGAGTAAGAGACACACAAAGGAGAGAGGGGACAGTAAGAGACACATAAAAAGGGGGGTAAGAGACACCCAAGTGGGATGTAAGACATGTAAAGGGAAAAAAGGGGGGATACGATACACTAAAGGGGGTAAGACATTCAAAAGGGGGTTTAACAGACACCTGGGTGAAGATGCATTTTGGGGTGGGGGGCAGCAAAATGCGTCTTCGCCTGTGTAGCAAAAAATCCTAGCACCAGCCCTGTGTGTGTGTAAATATATTGTTGCTGTATTAGTCCAGCCAAAAGTCCTGCCAAAGATGGGGCTACACTGACTTTGTGGCAGCCTTCTGCAATGTACGATCATATACTGTAACTAAACCTCAATTATTTTTACCCAGGTGAGGTGTTTTAGATAAAACTATTACATTCTGGGAGCTTTAAAATTGCTGTTTAGTGAATCAGTGAGTGCGCCGGATTTTGTATATTGTATGAATTGGCCCCAGCAGCACGCTTAGAATGTATGAATGTCCAGGTGAGTACAGCCTCTTGGTTTCATATATATGTATGTAAAATAACAGATTCAATTAGTATCCTGTAATACCTTTTAATGTTGGGAAAGGCACCCCCTCCTAAACTGTCACTGCTATATTATTATTATTATTATTATTATTATTATTATTGTATGTATTTGAATTGCAAGCTTGAATAGTTACTTGGCTTTATCAGTATATTATGATTCTGCTTGTTGCACAGACAATGTTTTATCACATGAAGAAAAATTATATTAGTGTGCAATACTCTCAGCTTTCAATTTTCAAGTTACATCAACAGAAATTGAGAAGCCGTACCTCATAAAAAAAAACAAAACTATTTTCATTTCAGTGTCCATATAGCATAGCATGAAATGTGTTTGGCAAGGTTTCTTCAATCAGATTTTGTTTTCTACAACCTCTCATTTTTCACTAAAAGGAACTTCAACACCACGTTTAAATAGAAATAATAATACAAAAAATCATTAAACATTTGTTACTAAAGTACACAGTATATAGAGAATATAGAAAATAAGAAAGTATTTTAAAAAAACAAACAAAATAAAAACGTAAGGAATCATATACAGAATATTCGCGTTTTCTTAAATAATAATAAAGTCGTAATTGTCCTGAACTGTTTTTCTGTTCATTGTATGTTTTCTGTTAACTTTTCCTCATGTCTCCTATGTGTTTTTTTTTTTTTTATTCCTTTATAACTTATGTTTCCTCTTCGTACGACACATCTGGAATTTTTCTTATTCAAGTAGGAATTCAGATTATTTGATGATCGATATTTGCTCATCAGCTGGCCGGGAAACTTCATTCTATTTCCCTTGTAGGTACGACATGATAGATTCACACCCGGAGCCCCATCAGCGTGAGCACTATAATGGGTGTCCAATTTGTTCCCTATATAGTGCTCATCGTTTCCTTTCTCCCATTGAGCTCTCACAGATATAACACATATTATTTTCTGGTTCCACATTACTGGCTCCATGTTGCTTGTTAGTGCCAAAGTCATTCCTCTGTCAACTGCTATTAATCAGTGTTTGTAGCTTGTGTGACGAGTTTCCCTTCATTGGCGTACTGCTTATTTGTCGTTCCCACTCGCCCCGCAGTCTGATTTGATGTTCGCTGTTTAACTACTTTTGTCTGCATTTGTTTTCTTCTGTCTAATCTTCTTCTGTTTCTCAATACTCATGTGTCATGGAAATCAAATCAGCCTCTCTGCAGTCAGACCGATAATAGATGGATTTATTTCATTGTACATCATTTTACTACATGTGTGAAAGGGATGCTGAATGGGCTTAAAGGGACGCACGTCTTCATAGAAATGGAGAGTGTAAGGAGAGGTAGCCCAAGATGGCACAGAGGTGAAACACACTCCAGTTTATTACAGTCCCACAGAATCACTTTTAATTTCAGAATGAACGAATACAGAGCATTGGAGTACAAAGGTTTTAGTCATGTGACCAACAGTGAATTAAAAAGGCATACCAATTAGAATTCATGTAAAAAAAAACATGTTGCTAAGCAACCATAGTAATCAATGTAATAGTAAATAAGATGATACAATATAAGTATCAACCAGAAATGAATAAAAGAAAAATGTCCAAAGTTGAAAGTTTCCCTGTTTGTGTGAACAATATTTTTGTGTATTTAGTTAGAAGTTGCATCAGAAGCAAATTATAATTCAGAAGGAAACAAAATATATATTATTATTATTATTATTATTATTATATTATTATATACAGTAAGTAAATAGTGTCGCCATGTGTAACCAGAATGTGTCAATTTCACTGTGTACTATTACATCACAGATACCATTTACTAGGCCTAGGCTTTATTTAGTATTGTCGCATTAGGGGAATAAATCTGGTAAAATGACGTAACAAACAGTGTATTCCATTTCATTTGCTAGGGGGTCCTGATGTTTATACAATGATATTAATTCCACAAACCTCTCTTATAACTTCATACTAGATATTGTTCAACCAAGCGATTTGTGCCTGTAGCATAATACACCATCTAATGACCAGAACACCATTAAAATCCTGAGTGTAATCAACTCACTAAACCGGTAGATGGGTTTCAGCCCTGTGTATATTGCTGACACCTGACCACAACGAGAAAATAAGAAGAGGTCAGTGAATATTGAGGGAGACCGAGTACAAAAAGAGAGAGAGAAAGAGCTGTTTTGGAATGTATAGAATCTATATATTTTCTCTATACTGATCAGCCGCTCTCCCCCCCCTTCCCCCCATTTTTAATAACATTCAACTGAACCTTCTGCTTACAACAACAGAGACACACAGACAAGACAAACATAAAGCATATAAAGTGCTAACGTGGTAACATGCTAATTGCACCCTCAGAGGCTGGCTTTACCAGTGCTAGCGCTGGGGTAGGCATCACCTTTTCTGCTACATTGTGCTAGCATTGTGCCTTAGAATCAGTCATTACAAACATATTAAGTGTATTATAAAATGTAAACATTATATACACATTCTATAACAGAGTGCTTAAAAAAAAATAAGGAAACGTTAATTGCCTAATAAAAGAACAGTCCTCAATTACTATCCCTTCACTACTGAGATATTTTCATTTAAAAATGTGTAAATGTGTATTTGAAACATGGAATGAATAGCTACTGGATTGAACTGTGGACGTATAAAGCTCTGCGTCCGTGCCATGCGACTCTGTAACATAATAAGCATAACATCAAACAGCAGGAAAGATAAATTAAATTGAGGGAGAAGAGTAAATGAGAAGTTAGAGCTCATGAAAGATAGCTGTATTGATATTGTTAGTTTCTACCCATAGTCCTCAGTGTTCCGATGTCTAGGGGAAGCATGTTCCAGAGCTGTGCACCCAGCATCAACGAGGACTGACCTTTTATAATATGCACTAACACCTCAGTTTACTATTGCTGAATAGTATTTTCAAATGATTTAATAGTATTGATTAAACTTTTAAAATAATTAAAATATAAAAAATATATCATATATTAAAAAAATACATCAATCTATAAAAATGATTATAACATTTTTATACTTTTCATAATATTAAATAATTTCACAAGTTTATCCAAATACATTTAATTATAACGAACTAGTTCAATGTGGACAAACTTTTAAAATTAAAGTGGCACTGTCATTGGCTGCTACTTTTCATTTTTTATTCACACCCCTAAGGATTCTCACTGTCCCGGCAATGTGTTTTGTTTGCCTATATTTTTCTTACTTTTTACAAAGCTATCGTTGCGGCTAGACATTTGCAAAACGTTTTGGTATGAATTAATATTCGGACGAATTTCGGCATTTTGGACATTCGGATGCTTCCGAATGTCCGAATTTCCGAAGTCCTGAATTTCGGAAGTGCCGAACCGAACCAAATTTTTGGCCCATGCACATCAATAGTTGCGGCTACTGTTTAACGTCTGGCAATGACATTTGGTCTCTTGCCTCTTCGACTGCTCTTCATCAGTTCTCGTGCATGCTCAATCCACCCTGCACATTGAATAGTTACAGGGTGGACTGGGAATGCACGGACTTGCAATTTTTGAAGCGGGGGGAGGAGGGCGATTGTGCAGGACAGGTAAGCATTATGGGAAAAGTTATCTTTACAAAGATGGCGCAGCTTGCTTAAAGCTCAGCCCTTTGTCAAATTTTATCCCTAGTTTATTTATTTTAAGAAAAATATAAGTGATAAGAAGAAAAGAAGAACAGATTGAGAGACAGGAACAAAAGAAGAACCAAGTGAGGAAAAAGTCGCTTTAAGCCGGTGATTGAATGAGAGAATTTTAGAATCAGGTCAGTGTACTTACAGCAGGAATTTTAGAACTGGACCTCCCTATGATAGGATTTTATTTTGGGTAGTTACGTTGTTTACCCAGTAACAAAGCTCTGCGGGGAGTCACTGAACCCTGAACACAGAAAAGCTTTTTGATGTAGATCAACAAACTATCTCTGGCTTTTTCTTGATAAGAAATAATGGCAAAAAAATAAACCTTCATATCAAATATGAGAGCAGAGAAAATACATTGATTCTTTCTTTGAAAAACCTCCTTTATCACCTCCATTTATCTTGATATTTTCCTCATAAATACCGGTCGTCTTATTACACTGAGTCTGTTAGCGTCGTCATTCCAATCTTTTGGCCAAAATGGTATTTATGGCTGTATCCTGACCTCATTTATTACAGCCTGGTAGAATTATGTTGTTCATATTTATCATATTATGTATCCCTTGTTTTCAGTCTCAGCCAGGATTGTGGGTGTAAACAATATATAATAGATACATTTCTGTCCCTGAGCTTCAAACATGTGCAGAGGGCTTAGCTTGGTGCCGTGATAGCCACGCGATAACTCCCAGCGTTATTTACCCATCTGAGAATTCCAAATTACAAGTCAAAATAGTCAAACTCTGAAAAATTTCTCCATAATTTTTGCTTTCGTTTCAGCTGCTCTGGCCTTAAATCTGAAATTCCCTTTATACCGGTATGGCCACTTTTAGTAAATACGTATATGTTACATCAGAACTTACCGCTTTGTATTATGCATTGACCAAACCTGTAACATTGTGACTGTCTGTGTGTATCCACAGAAATTGTTACAGGAGTAATAATCGGCTCCTCAATTTAGTTTGGTGGCTTTTTTAAATTAGATTTGTGCTTAACAGCCGTCACAGCAGGGATAGTTTCCAAAGCCATTTTGTAACTTGGCTATTGGCTATTGGGGCAGAAATGTAGCTGTCAGGAAGATGACAGGGTTAAACAGCCAGGAACATGGCCCCCAGACCACTTAATTGAGAGGGAGTTGTCTGGGTGCCAATAGACTTCCTTTAAAGGTACAGTCTAAGCACCAATAACCAATATAGCACGCTAATCAAGATATATTGGCTTTCTTTATAACACATTAACTCAGACTAGTAGTGGAGGAGCCAGGGTCCAACAGAGACAAGTAAGTATCAAACTGTTCTTCAGTGATTTGACTATTTACTGTGTCAGGGCCAGGGGTGTCGTGGCACCATAACCCCTACAGCACACAAAGGTGATTGTGGTGATTAAAAATATTTCCGTAAAGTGAACAAACTAAATCACAAAATCTGTGAGTTAACGGATTTGCTGTCTACCTCCCAGTATTCTGCTGTGCACGAAGAAGAAATGGTTGTTTGACCTGTCTGATGATAAAAGAGGCATTCGTTCCATAAGAAAGTCTTCAATTTATTCTCATTTCAAAAACATCTGCACAAAAAATAGGCAGTTATTATATTGCTGTACAATACTGCAAAGGAATATTGTGATAAATGAGTTGCTTTAATCTAATAGAGATTCCTTTAGCAGCAGTGACATATTATTTTACTATAGAAATATAAGTCTGATATATATATATATATATATATATATAAATAGAGAGAGATATATGAGCTACAATGTTGTCACATGCATTTTGAAGCACTACACACAGGTGTGGAAGTTGATTTACCTGTATGTCAGATAGTACGGGTTCCCAGCACACATATATGGAACAGTAAACGGAACAGTACGTATTACCAGTCCTTAGAGTGGCCGGGCTTCATGTAACAAAGCAAGGTCAGGAGAGGACAGAAAAGCGACAATACGCAATAAGCAAGCCAAGGTCAGGATTAGTCAGGATAGTCACGCTATGTCAGAAGTCAAACACCAGAAAATCAAAGAATAATAATGAACGCACTCTCGTGACCTTACAGACCACGACAGAGCACAAATCTTAGTGGTCTGAGCTTATATAGGCCTAAAGTCATCAGAACGTTAAAGCTGAAATAAATATGATTGTAACGTAATTTTTGGAAAGAGGTGCGCCATCAGTAACCGGGTGCCGGGTTGAGGGAAGATTACTCACATCATTTTTTTACTCTGGAATGTCACCGAGCGTTCTTGTTGTATAGAAGACCTGATTGCTTTGTGTCAATAGTAATGCTGGTATTATTTCCCGCGTCAATGCAAGGAGTAGAGTTCACTGTGACACAATTGACGCTAGAGTGACGCACCACATCAGTACAAGTGGGCATATGAAGTCGGTTAGAGGTAGACACCCTGAAAGGGTCGTGTTCCACATTTTTTAAAGTAATATACATGTCTTGTATGCACTATATTAATTCTCTTCCATGCATTGTTATTAATATTCAGTTTTCCAATCTGTTAAGACCGCACTGTGCAGAAAGTGAGAAATCCCCAATGTCTCAAGAAAAACAGTTTATTTTTTAAAACCTATTTGAGGAACTTATTCTCCCCACCTGTCTCAGCATAAATCATGTATTCATCTTTGTACCATAAGATCAAAGTATCTCTTCCACAATGCTTTTTTTTTTACACCATATGTTCCTAATAAACTCCTTGTCTCAGACACATTCCCTTCAAATAAATCTGGAGCTCAGCGAGGTGCTTCATTAATTTCTTCTGGGGTCACTCGTAAGCTTCCTTCGTCTCCGATAACAAACTAATAGCTGTCCTAGCGCTGCACAGTGGCATATACTTTTTATAATTTGTAAAAGTGTAATGGTTTTATTCACTAAATCAGGAATGGACATGGAATCTGAACTTTTTTTAACAAAATAATAACTTTGTAAAAGTTGATCAACTCTATTATTTTTCTGACCTGCTATGTTGGCTTAAAGGGACACTCCACAGCTCAAATAAAAATAAAATAAAAATAAAAAAAAATATATATATATATATATATAAAATTATTTAGTAGATATACCCTCAATGAAAACATGCATGGATTTTATTTTATTATGTATTTTTTTATTGGCAGTATTTTTTGAAACAGTTTGCAAAAACTGCAGTTTTCTTGTCTGCTGCCTTTACAAGCCCTCCCCTTCTAACCCCGCCCAGACTTTCTGTGGTTGTCCAATCACAGACTTCCCAATGCAGCTCAATGAGAGGTCTTTGCAAGTCAGGTGCTTTGGGTAATTGCTGCCTCCACTGATTGTTTACCTCCACTGATTGACAGCCAGTAAGGTGTAACAAGATTAACCTCTATTGAAATGTGCACTTTTTGTAAAATGAAAAAACACACTTTTCCCACAAAGCACTTTGACAAGCTAAAGCGTTTGGTGTGTTAGGTTTGGAGTGTTCCTTTTAAGATGTTCAATTCCTTATAATAATAATTATTATGAATAGATTAAGGTTATATCAATGATAATGTTATATGTCATGACTTGTTCTAACACTCCTCGTGCGTTTATAAAATAATAATAACAATAATATAAATAGCACAAAGTACAGACAAGGAGATTTTTGTGGGTGTATATAGAATATTTGGAGGTGATATTGCAACTTTGCCGTATCTTAACCCAAACCATCTGTGTACCTTACATGATTTATGCAGCATTTACGCCTCATGGAATCTAACCTTTGATGTTATGTTGCTGACAGTGTTCTCAACTTGAGAGCTGCCATTTAAGTGTTCCTCGCTTGGCGACATCGCTTTCCTCTTCCAAAGATTGCTCCACAGTGCCCAGCAGAGTGTTCACATTGAGATGATATCAGCCGTCATCACCAAGCACACGGTTAGCTCAATTTAACATGCTAACGGGTAAGGCAGTGCGATACTTGCTGGGGTACGCGCGGACCAAGGATCATTTAAATGAATTTAATTGTTTTTCCATTAACCGCTATGTCTGCTGGTTAAAAGAGGACTGTAGCTGCCATTTTGAGCAAACAATTAATGCTCAATCAGTTGTACAATACATGTTTGATCTGTTGCTTGCGCTCACCTCAGGGGAAGAGGAGTTAAAATAGTAACTTTGTTATCATGAAGAAAAAGTGCAAGGTAGAGGATTGGGTGGAAAAATAAGTTCTATATCAGCTATAGTTCTAAAAACACATTTTAGGTCCGTGGCCCTCCATGCCTCCAGTGCAAAAGTTATTTTACTCCCCTTTTTTCCCACGCCATGCCGGTCTCGCCATGCTGGTCTCGCCAAGGCTGGCTCTGCCCCTCTCTGCCTCCTTGGCTGAGATATTCAACTTTGACGATCTCATCCAATTCAATGCTTTCCCATAGGAAATCAGTATCTCCTCATAGAGATGCAGTGAATCAATGAATGTCTATAGGGAGTGTTCAGTGTCTCCATGCAGAGCATAGCCACTAGATGTGTCCTTAGGCACTAATGTAAACACTGGGGGGCGTAAGGAAGCTAGTGCTAGGAACACAACTTTGCATCCACAGCACCATATTATTCCTTTAAAATCCTTCAGGGACAAGCTATAGACACCAGAACAACTACATTATGCTGTAAGATTAGGCCTAGCTGACTGTGTAATGTGTTTTTAATAAATCCATGATTTTAGACCCTTTGGTGTTCCTGTTGTCACTTTACAAAAACATCTGACAATGCGCGAAAATATCAAATCATCATTCAGAGGCATTGAACGCTACCAAAGACTTGAGCGAGCTCAATGTACCAACGAAACGCGCAGTCATTGAAAGTTCCACCCAGCACTATGGAACTCTGTGCCGGATCGGAGAATGCTCGCGGCCCGGTAAAAACTCAACATCAAGACTATTCAGGCTAGACACTTCCAATCCAAGTCCTTTTTGGACCGAGTAACAGTCTCAGGGGGGCTATCTTGGGGGAGCACTGGTTTGGGGACCCAGGTACTTATGTTAAAATGTTGGTGGGCGCCAAGGTGTCTGGCTGCTAATAAAATTACCTCGCCAGGTACAGATACGTAAGTGCCAGGTATTGCACAATGTCATTGTTCTCCTGGTGACCCTCGTTTAGAGACCAAGCTAATGACTAGGGGTGAGCTTTTTTCACTTGGGAGCTAATCACGAAGGGAGCCCTTGGCAGTGACACTTGGGTATACTGCGAGTAGGCCGCCACACTGAACAAACTTATTTACAATCGCCTTTTGCATCCACAATTAAAAAAGAAATATACAAATAACACAGTTAGAGAGGCTTCATGATTCATTATCCAATGAAGGCATATCTCCATTGCACAGATCCATTGCTGCCAGTTTCCATGTACTGTTCTCACTGTCTCTTTAACTATCTCTCTCCATTGGATGGAACAAAGCAATCATTCTCTTATGACGGAGCGAGGAATTTCTCTGCAGCACACCCACTATTTCAGCACAGTCTGTACAAAGTGTAGTGGGAGTGAGAATGCATTGATTTGTTAAACAGCGAATTAAACAATCAATTTCCTTTCTAAAAAAAAACCTGGCAGAGAACTGATTGGGGTTTTGTGAGAGAATGCTTTGGTCACATTAAAGGACTGAATATGCACAGATCCAAAATGTGTCTTTGCTTCCTCATTTAACAGTGCGTTACGATAACATCCAGATTTAAGAGTTGGAAATGTAAAGACCTATTCATAAATATTCATGAACCTCTTATTGGTTCCCAGGAGCAAAGAGTTGGCCCTGCACATAACTTAAAGTTAGCAAGCTTGATACGTATGCAAAATGGATCAATAAGTAGGATTTTATGGCATTAAAGACTTTGCTCTAGTGCCATATAAGCCGTGTGCCTCTATAGTAACCGTGAATTGACATAAAGGATGGAAAACACATAGACATGTATATTATTCTGTAGGCTTCATACTTGTTAAAATACAATGTTCTAATTTGGCACAAAGCATCTGAATGGCTTCGACATAAGCCTGGGGCACAGAGGCCGAATGACAGATTGCAGGGATATAATTTGATATGTCACCTTTTATGAGCTCAAAAAGATGCATTTAGTGGACACGGGGAGAGTTATGACTTTCTGAAGAAATATCTAATTAGTTAAAAGCAGGTTGCTAAGTTGGTGCAGTAGAACTTTCAGATAATTTTTTTTTCAAAAGAACGAGGTATCCAGGCAACCGGCTTAGGGGATTGAAAAAAATAAATGTGTTTCACTGTAACGTAGAAATGGCATTGTCAAAGACGAAAGGCTTTCTTATCGCAAATAATTCCCATGGGGAACGTTGTGCTCCACGCTACTTGTCTCTCTCATGAAATACACTCCCTTATGTAAGTTTCCAAAACTCCCTTTGGGCATAAAATTGTATTTTGTATCTTCAAGCTTAAACACAGCATCTCTTTATCTTTTATTTCTCAATAGAGCCAGAAGTTGCAGTACACAGAATACTGTTATAAATCTACCTACATGTGTTTTTTTGTATCCCTACAGTTTATATCGAAACATGTACAGGATCACAGTAAATTCAGGATGGAGCGTCACAAGGGGACAACGTACATCTATAGGGAGAGATTTACTGGAGCTTGAAAAGTGATGGGAGTTCACTCAAATGAAAATCAACTCATCAGTCACTCTACGGAAACTTTTCATGAGCTTAAAGGGAACATTCATACAGATAGAGTCTTTTGGTATGTTGTAACATATTAATACATGCTGGATTATTTATTTATAAAATATTTTACCAGCGTGGATACATTGAGATTTCTCTCGTTTCCAAGTATGTCCTGGGTCCACAAAACATTGCATTGTTACAATAGGATACAATATTACAAAAATACAATATACAAACAAAATATATATGTATACATGCACACATATATATATATATATTTAACCCATAACAGGTGATACATATATTCAACCATGACAGGTGCATTCTGTGCTCAGGTATATTGCCATAGATCTCTTAAAAGATTTTAGATTGAATGAAGATTTGACTGTGTCCCTGAGGTTATTCCATAATTGTGGTGGTCTGTAGAAAAACGAGGATCGTGCCACTTTATTTTTGTATTGCAGTATGCTAAATATCATGCTAGTACTGGTTCGGAGGTTATAGGAGGTGAGAACAGCTGGGGAGAGCATTCAACTCAGGTAGGGTGGGAGCTTCCGAGAAATGCTCTTATGCACAAGGCTGGAAAGATGAAGGGTGTGTTGCGATTCCAGAGACAGCCAATTTAGCTCTTTTAACATGTCACAGTGGTGGGTAAAGCAATTATATTCTAGTACAAAGTGGCAGAACGAATTATATAACATATTAAGTTTATTAAGGTGGGTTTGCGGTGCGGGAGCATTTATTAAGGTGGGTTTGCGGTGACTGGCATTAGCATTTGTTGCACTGTTTCTGTACTGTAGGGCTTTGGCAGGATTTGTTTCTGTACAGGGCACATAGTTTTGGGTAAAGGTTTGAAGAGATTTTTTCAGTGTTAAAGAAAACTGCTCTGGGAGTTCTGGGCCCCATATGGCCTAAGTACACATATATATAGCGATTTTCGCTATATATATATATATATATATATATATATATATATATGTGTGTGCACTTGCGGGCCTACCTGCTTGTTGCAATCTCTTGTGAGACTTAGAGACAAGAGCTGCTGGGAAGTGAAGTCAGAGAGTGCTGCGGGCCCCTTCTGCAGTGTCCTGTGGCTGGCTCAGAGCACCAAGCCACCGGACCACCAGGGAATGCGATCTCCCCCGTCCCTGGCCAGGTAAGAAGCACGGAGGGGGGAGTAAAATAAAATGATAAAAACTAAAATATTAAAAAAAAAGTTAAATAAATGAAAATGCCCCTCCTCCCATTTTACACACATTACATACCTACACTAACACACACTGCATTCACTATACACACACTACACAAACACACACTGCATTCATTATACACACACTACGCATTCACTCTACACACCACATCTAATACATACAAACACTAAATCCACAACACAAACACACACACTCTGCATTCTCTATATACACGCACTACATCCACTACACAAACACACACTCTGCATCTAATATACACCTCATACATTACACAAATATACAATCTGCATCTACTATACACACCGCATCCGCTTTACACACACACTCTACATCCACTACACACATTCTACATCCACAATCAGTACACACACTGCATCCCTGTGGGTGGACTCGGGGACGGCCATGTGGGAGGACTCTGGGGCAGCCCTGTGGTGGATTTGGTTGCAGGCCCCGGGGAGTCCAGACCTTGAGCTGTGTCAGGGGCCCCACAATTTCTGATGGCAGTCCTGGGTAGATCCACTGTGTTTTATTGGATATGGATGCCATTTAATGCAAAGTGCTGTCATGCAGTATGTAGAATTCATTGCTACAGTAATAGAAATCATTTAAGAAATCAAGACCGTCTAACTGAGTATCTCCACCAGGTCAGCTTCCTAGCTGCTATCAGGGACTCTAGAGCACTTCAGAGCCTGTTGCCAAAGCTTGACTGTGGTCTCTGAGGACCTCCACCAGGCAAGGCTGCAGTAATCATAGCTCAGTAGACCTTCTCTACTATAAAGCAGAGACTGCAGCTTTTTACCCACACATTAGACAAGTCTAAATGTAGACAAGTCTTAATGTAGGAGGTAGAATGATCTTTATTGCACAGCATGCAGCTATTTATACACAACAATGTTAAGTCTCTCTGCAGGGTGTCTTTCATATAATAGAAAGTCTCCCCAGCACAACTCTGTCTGAGGACCCAATAACACCATTTCTAGCCAACACAATTGGCTTCCTGCTGTGCCTCAACAGTCCCCGAGGCAAAGCACACAACCCTTCTCCCTAGACTCCATCCCTACATAAGCTATATTCCTGGAAAGCTCAACACCGATTGGCCTCGCTGTCCAAATAGAGCTCCATTTCATGGTTGGAGGAACGACTGATACCCACTTAAAGTTGACCGGACCTCAGCACAGTCCTGATCTAAGGAACAGTTCCAGAATGTCTCAGGGTATCTCTTGGGCAGGCACCTACAGTGTAAAATGAGGTCCCAAAGTCTAGCTGGGAATCACAGTGACAACAGACCCCTTTTAGGGCTCCTGGCAACAGGCTTAAAGTTTGTGGGCAAGACGCTGGTCTTCAAGCCTCTCCAAAAGGCACGGGAGCTTCTATCACAAGTGCCTTTAGGATTCCATCTTGATTCCTATATTGCACATACAACTGATATGTGTCCATAATCTGAATTTTGAACAACCCTGAGTTCTAACTTTAGATAATATAGACAATCGAATCGACTATCGAGTAGCATGGAACAAGGAGTTCTTCTATTGTTTTCCTTTCTAAATGTGTAAGACTACTGTAAGTCTGATGGGTAGCTGCATCGTGAAACCTAGTAGGGTTAGCTAAACATGAAAGTCATCATCTTACAAGATCCATCAATTCCACCAGTGGTTAGAAATGAGGCTGAGAAGTTTAGTCCCTGCAGTAGCAACCCTTGGCAATAATTGCAATAAAAATGGATACGGTGAAGTCTATTGAAAGACTGGTCCTGGTTCACCTCTGCTGAAAAAGGTCTTTGTTTCCCAATAGATCAAACCATGATTGAAATCTGGTCTTTGTTTTTATAATTGTTGTCACTTTTTAAGCACATTTCCCAAATTTGAGGAAAGGGGGTCATTTTGTTTGTGTTATAAACAATGTCGCAGTCTCTACCTATTACAAGCACCGTAATCCTAGAATAAGTTATAAGCACAGATCAGAATTCGGGACGACAGAATTCATCTGCGATGAAACGAAATAAAATGCTGAATTTGCAGTGGAGCAGACCGTGTAATAAGTCAAACAGATGCATGACGAACAATCTTAAAATAAGCAGCCAAAATGCGTGACTCGCAGTCCGGTCGTTATTCATGGACTCCGAGTCAGTATTGATGTATTGGGTGCAGATTCGCCTGTCAGACCATAAATAAAGGAGGGTCAGTGAATTATGAGGTTTTTCTAACTAGTTAAAAGAATAAGAAAATAGACTGTATTATATTAATTCGCCGAAGCTGTAGAAGCCCCAGAGGGGATATTTCACATCTCAGGTGGAAAATGAAGTTGACCTATTTTTTTAGTTTATCGAAAATAAAACTTGCATAGGTGGGAAAGATCTGAACACTGAAGTATTAGATCCGTGTGTAGTTTGCATATACAGTATATTTGATATACACAGAGTTTCTAACACCAAGGAAAGCAAATGGACAATGGTCATTACAGGGACAATAAAAAACCAAAACACACAATTAATCACCCACATTTCTGACAATGTTGGAAATCATGACAAAATGTGTTTTTCACCTTTTAATTGATCAAAAGTAGTAATAAAGATGTGTGGATGGCTGCACTTTGAGCTTCTTTCAGCCTGCATTGCTAGGTTACTATGTAATTCTTTGCATAGTTAAAGGACCAGTCTGGACACCATAACAACTTCATTGGAGCAAAGTTGTTATTGTGCTTGGAAGCCTGGGTGCCGGTGTACCTTCAGGGGACAAATCATCAGGGCCGCCATCAGGGGGTGACAACCATGACGGTTGTCATGGGCCCGGCGGCCCTGGGGGTCCCGGCCGCCGGGCCCCACGTGTAGCGGCGGAACTGCCCGCACGCTGTTGGGGCTTATCGGGTGGCCCATGCACTTATGGCCACCCGATGGTCCCTATAGCTTCAGGGGTTCGGTCAGTGCTGTGGCCACGCAATAGCGTGACCGGGCCCCTTTAAAAAAAAAACGCAGTCGCAGCAAGTGCTGCTGGTATGAAGTGGGCACTTCTTCCCAGCTCACTCCATGCGGGAGGAGCACACGCCAGTCAAGAGAGAGCCGCACCAACTCCCATCAGCCCTAGCCACCCTCCTGCAAAAAAAGGTAAGAAACAGGAGGGTGGCTGAAAAATGAGCTGTGTGTGTATGTCTGTATGTATGTCATTATGTATGTATATATGTATGTCATTATGAATGTATGTCTGCTTGTATGTATGTATGCCTGTATCAATGTATGTCTGTATGTTATTATGTCTGTATGCATGTATGTCTGTATGTCTGTCAGTATGTATGTATGTATGTCTATATGTATGTATGCCAGTAGCAATGTATGTCTGTATGTCATTATGAACGTGTGTCTGTGTGTATGTGTGTATGGATGTCAGTATGCATGTATGTCAGTATGAATGTTTGTATGTATGTATGCCATTATGAATGTATGTCTGTGTATGTATGTGTGTATGTCTGCCAGTATGTCTGTATGTCATTATAAATGTATGCATGTATGTCTATATGTATGTATGCCAGTATCAATGTATGTCTGTATGTCATTCTGTATGTCAGTATGAATGTATGTCTGCATGTCATTATGAACGTATGTCTGTGTGTATGGATGTACAGTGGAACCTCGGTTAACGAACGCCTCGGTAAACGAAAAATTCGGTTTACGAATGAAAATTCGGAAAAGAAAATGCCTTGGTTTACATTTTTTTTCGCAATACGAAACAAGTGTCCCGGTTTATAGCTCCGCCCCCTGCATACTGAAGTGAGGGTAGCACGTGAGTGTGTAGTGTGGAGGTGTTGGAGAGGTTTTGGAGCCATTTGCAGCAAGTTGTTGAGCCTTTTGGAGCCATTTGCAGCAAGTTGTTGAGCCTTTTGGAGCCATTTGCAGCAAGTTGTGGAGCCTTTTGGAGCCATTTGCAGCAAGTTGTGGAGCCTTTCGGAGCCTTTTGCAGCAGGGTTTGGAGCCTTTTTGGTGCATCTCAAGAAGTGGAAAGGTAGGGAGCTGAGCTTGGTTGTTTGCATGCCTTTTACTGTGTGTTCTGCATTCTGGGGGTGGTTTCCATGCCAGCTCATGTGCTGTGCATGCCTGTTACTGTGTGTTTTGCATTGTGGGGTTGCTTTTCATGCCATCTCATATGCTGTGCATGCCTGTTACAGTACTGTACTGTGTGTTTTGCAATGTGGGGTTGTTTTCCATGCCAGTTCATGTGCTGTGCATGCCTGTTACAGCTCATCTGCTGTGCATGGCTTTTACTGTGTGTTCTGCATTCTGGGGGTGATTTCCATGCCAGCTCATGTGCTGTGCATGCCTGTTACTGTGTGTTTTGCAATGTGGGGTTGTTTTCCATGCCAGTTCATGTGCTGTGCATGCCTGTTACAGCTCATCTGCTGTGCATGGCTTTTACTGTGTGTTCTGCATTCTGGGGGTGATTTCCATGCCAGCTCATGTGCTGTGCATGCCTGTTACTGTGTGTTTTGCAATGTGGGGTTGTTTTCCATGCCAGCTCATCTGCTGTGCATGCCTTTTACTGTGGTTTCCATGCCAGCTCATGTGCTGTGCATGCCTGTTACAGTACTGTACTGTGTGTTTTGCAATGTGGGGTTGTTTTCCATGCCAGCTCATGTGCTGTGCATGCCTGTTACAGCTCATGTGCTATGCATGCCTGTTACAGCTCATGTGCTGTGCATGCCTCTTACAGCTCATGTGCTGTGCATGCCTGTTACAGCTCATGTGCTATGCATGCCTGTTACAGCTCATGTGCTGTGCATGCCTCTTACAGCTCATGTGCTGTGCATGCCTGTTACAGCTCATGTGCTGTGCATGCCTTTTACTGTGGTTTCCATGCCAGCTCATGTGCTGTGCATGCTTTTTACTGTGTGTTTTGCATTGTGGGGTTGTTTTCCATATCAGCTCATGTGGGTGTAAAGCATTTTTTATTTTTTTTGCATACTTAGGGACGGTGGTGTCATGGCACCCAAGAAAGCAGCGGAAGCTGGGAAGAGGAAGAAGGAGAGGATTCTGCTTGAGGACAAGAAGGAAATCATCAGGAAGCATGAAGGAGGAATGTGATTGACTGACCTCGCCAAAGAGTATGGAAGGAGTGCATCCACAATCGGTACAATCCTAAAAATGAAAGAGAAGATTACTGGGAGAGATGCAGCCAAGGGAGTCACCAGGGTGTCCAAGCAACGGCCACCTGTTCTGGAGGAGGTCGAGAAGTTGCTCCTGCTCTGGATTGAACAGAAGCAGCGTGCAGGGGACTCAGTGACCAAGGCGATCATCTGCGAAAAAGCCAAGGCCTTGCACGCTGACCTCCTCAAACAACAGCCTGTTGCGGTCACCGGCCCGCCGAGCCTCACGGCCGTGCCCGACCGGCACGGCCACGCCGACAACACGAGCTTACCTGCTCGTCGGCGAGCCGGGAACCGCTCCTTTCGTTCTTCCGGGCATCACGCCCGAATCAAACATGGCGCCGACCACGTGGTCGCGCCTAAGAGTAGCTCCGCCCCCGAAAATTATACCAACGTGTGCGTGACGTCACAACGTCAACGCACACGCACGTTTTGGGGTCAGAGGTCGCCCTCTGACCAATCATAGCCTAGAGAGGGGTATTTAAACCCCTAGCTTTTCCCATTACTTTGCCATGTCGTGGTTTCAGTTTCCTGATTTCCTGTGAGTGCTATTTCCGTGATTCTGATTTCCTGGTATCTTGATCCTTGGCGTTTCCCTGGTTATTCTGATCTCTGGTTTCCCTGACTTGGCTTGTTTTATCGGTATTGAGTATTTTCTGGCTTCCTTGACCTTGGCTTTCCCTTTGACCATTCTCTGTCTCTAGCGTATTAGTCCGGCCATTCTAAGGTCCGGTTTACGCTCTATCCTGTTATTTTCCTTTTCTTACCTATGTATATGTTTACATAGTTTCTGCGTGCTGGACCACATTACTAGTCGTGACATTACGACATGGCCATGGATCCTGCAGAACTATGCAAGCATATGATCGCCTGTGAGAGTAGGGTGGAGGATATGGACCACAGGTTAGACCAATTTTCCCAGGCATTTCAGACCTTGCTCCAGAGAACTGCCTATTTAGAGGTCCCTCCGGTACCACCTGTGGTTCCGCCACCTGTAGTGGTTCCCGTACCACATAAACCACCGTCCATAACCTTGTCACCGCCCCCTCGCTATGGAGGTGATTCTAAGGAATTCAGAGGTTTTTTAAACCAAATTGAATACCACTTTGAGGCCTCCACAGGTTCATTCCCAACAGATAGATCAAAAATAAGCTATCTGATGAACCAATTAACTGGAAAAGCCTTGACCTGGGCTAACCCCTTATGGGAAAGTGGTGACGCAGTAGCCCGTGATTACAGTACTTTTCTTACGGCCTTTAAGGCTACGTTTGAACCTAAAGGCAGGGAGAAGAACGCTGCCAAAGCCCTTATGAGAATCAAGCAAGGCAGTCGTTCTGTAGCCGATTATGCAATAGAGTTCAGGACATTAGCGTCTGAGGTTGATTGGACCAATAGTGGTCTGGTGGCTGCTTTCTCTGAAGGTCTAGCTGAGAGTATACAAGATGAGACTGCAGCTAGAGACCTTCCGGTTAATCTTAATGAGTTTATTGCCTACATGATAGACATTGATAACCGGCTCAGAGAGAGAGAGAAAAACAAACAACGTAACAGACGTTCTAATTTGTCCATAGCTCCTCGTTTCTCTAACCCAGTGGTGAGTAGCCAAACGCCTCTTCCAGAACCTGAACCCATGCAATTGGGTAGCGCTAAACTCACTGAGGCAGAGAGACAACACAGACGTAACGAGGGGTTATGTATGTATTGTGGCAAGAAGGGACATCTAAGATCGTCATGCCCGGTTCGGCCGGAAAACTTGCACACCTAAGGCACGTACGGGGACCGACCTTAGGTGTGATGTATATGTCCCCTAAATTGACTAAGAACCGTTTCCTTGTCAAAGTAACCTTATCTTTCAAGAACACTACTGTTCAGTGTGAGGCTATGATTGACTCTGGGGCAGCGGAGAATTTCCTAGACAAAGAATTCTCTGCAAAACATCTCCTGCCCTTAAGACATAAAGAGAAACCGATAGCAGTCGAGGCCATTGATGGAAGGCCTCTTACCCAGCCTTTCATCACACACGAAACTCTGCCAATCACTGTTTCAGTGGGTATTCTCCACTCTGAAGAATGACCTTTCAAATCATATCTTCACCTACAGTTCCGATAATACTCGGTTTCCCTTGGCTCCTGAAACACAATCCACGTTTGGATTGGATTGAAGGAGAGATTGTGAGTTGGGGTGAGAGATGCAGAGGTGTTTGCCTTAAGCAAATCCCACAACCTATTGGTACCATTAATGTTCCTGTTGCACCTCCCTTGACCACACAAATTCCACCGCAGTATATGGATTTGAAAGAGGTATTTAACAAGGTCCAGTCAGAAGGGTTACCTCCTCATAGACCTTATGACTGTACCATAAACTTATTACCAGGGACTATGCCTCCCAAGGGAGGAGTCTATGCCTTGTCCCCCCCAGGAAAATCTTTGTTTGGAGGAATATATTAAAGATGCTCTCAGAAAGGGTCATATCCGTAGGTCCTCCTCACCAGCCGGGGCTGGATTATTCTTTGTCTCTAAAAAAGAAGGAGACCTACGCCCTTGTATTGATTATAAGGGTTTGAATAGGATTACCATAAAAAATGCCTACCCTATTCCCCTTATATCAGAGCTGTTTGACAGATTGAGGGGAGCTCGAGTCTTTACCAAGCTCGATCTCCGAAGTGCATACAATCTAGTCAGGATTAAGGACGGTCACGAATGGATGACCGCATTTAACACCAGAATGGGACATTACGAATACCTGGTTATGCCGTTTGGATTATGTAACGCTCCAGCGGTATTCCAGGATTTTATTAACGATGTCCTAAGAGAGTACCTTCACATGTTCGTTCTAGTGTACTTGGACGACATTCTCATCTATTCCCCAGACCTAGAGACACATCACGAACATGTGAGAATTGTACTGAAAACCCTGTTACAGAACGGCCTTTACTGTAAACTGGAGAAATGCCAGTTTGACCAAACGGAGATACAATTCCTTGGATACGTTATATCTCCGTCTGGTTTCCAGATGGATCCCCGTAAACTGGAGGCAGTCTTACAGTGGCCATTACCCAAGGGCCTTAAAGCCACTCAACGCTTTATAGGTTTTGCGAATACCACAAATTCATAAAGGGTTTTTCCTCCGTGATTTCCCCTATAACCAATTTAACCAAAAAAGGAGCTAATTGTACATCTTGGCCCAAAGAAGCAAGAGAGGCATTTGAACTGTTAAAATCTTTATTTTCCTCAGCACCTGTCCTGACCCATCCTGATCCAACCAAACCATTTATCCTAGAGGTGGATGCATCAGAGACAGGAGTTGGAGCCATTCTGTCTCAAATAGAAAGTCCTGATACACCTTTACATCCTTGTGGATTTTACTCTCGCAAACTCACACCTGCAGAGAAGAATTATGACATAGGGAATAGGGAACTTTTGGCCATTGTACTTGCCCTTAAGGAATGGAGGCATCTCTTGGAAGGTTCCAAAGAGCCACTTTTGATCTTTACTGATCATAAGAATTTGGCTTATATTGGGGACGCTAAGAGACTGTCCTCTCGTCAGTCTAGATGGTCATTGTTCCTCTCCCGATTCAATTTCATAATTACGTACAGGCCTGGTACTAAAAACACCAAGGCAGATGCACTTTCTAGGCAGTTTGAGACAGATGAAGCTCCGGAACAGGTGATATATCCTATTATACCTCCTGAATGCCTCATTGCCACTACAGTTACCGAAGTGTCTTCTCCACTCTTCTGTGCCATAATAGCAGATCAAACTCAGGCACCTGTGGGAAAACCTCCGGACAAACTGTATGTGTCACCTCAGTTTCGAAAGAAGGTACTAGATTTGTTCCATGACAACCTCATAGCAGGCCATCCTGGAGTCCATAAAACCCTCTCTGCCATCTCCCAGAGGTTTTGGTGGCATGCTCTTAGAAACGATATCAAAGAATATGTTGGGGCATGTCAAATATGTGCCGTTTCTAAAGTTCCTCCTAGATCGCCTCCTGGACTCTTACAACCACTGCCCATACCCAGTGCTCCTTGGACCCACTTAGCCATGGATTTCATTGTGGATCTACCCAGTTCAAACGGGTTTAATACAGTCCTTATGGTTATCGATAGGTTCACAAAGATGGCACATTTTGTCCCCCTTAAAAAATTACCATCTGCTCAAGATCTAGTTCAAATATTCTTGAGAGAGATCTTTCGGTTGCACGGTGTACCTAAAAGCATAGTATCTGACAGAGGTACCCAGTTTGTTTCTAGGTTTTGGTGTTCCTTTTGTAAGCAATTAGGCATTGAACTCTCCTTTTCGTCGGCGTATCACCCTCAAACTAATGGAGCAGCAGAGAGGGCGAATCAGTCTCTAGAAGCCTATTTACGTTGCTTTATAAATGCCAATCAGTCTAACTGGTGTGAGCTCTTACCCATGGCTGAGTTCGCCAGGAACAACGCCACTCATGAATCTTCTAATCATAGTCCATTCTTTGTAGATCAGGGTTATCACCCCGCTGTTTTTCCTTCTGAATTCTCAGACACGGAAATTCCTGCCTTGAACACCCGTTTGGAATCAATTCATGATACCTGGGATTCCGTCCATTCAGCTCTGCAGAAAGCTTCATTACGAGCAAAGGCCCAAGCTGACAAAAAACGGGGCGCTAATCCTGTATATCTTCCAGGTGACAGGGTGTGGCTCTCCACAAAACATATCAAACTTAAGGTCCCGTCCATGAAATTCGCCCCCCGGTACATAGGTCCCTTTCGGGTTACCCAACGTGTCAATCCAGTGACCTATTCTTTGGCACTTCCGGCTCATATGAGAATTGCAAATACTTTCCATGTGTCTCTGCTCAAGCCCCTTACTTGCAATCGCTACACCAGATTATCCACTCCTCCTCCGCCCTTGGTAGTGGGTGATCAAGAAGAATACGAAGTCCGTTCTATAATGAACTCCAAATTATCCAGAGGTGTCTTGTCCTATCTCGTTGACTGGAAGGGTTATGGTCCCGAGGAACGTTGTTGGGTTCCTGCTGACCGGGTCCATGCGCCCCGTCTTATCCGGTCATTTCACAACCGCTTTCCTCTTAAGCCGGGTCCTTCCCGCCCGGTGCGCGGTCTTCGAGTGGGGGGTACTGTTGCGGTCACCGGCCCGCCGAGCCTCACGGCCGTGCCCGACCGGCACGGCCACGCCGACAACACGAGCTTACCTGCTCGTCGGCGAGCCAGGAACCGCTCCTTCCGTTCTTCCGGGCATCACGCCCGAATCAAACATGGCGCCGACCACGTGGTCGCGCCTAAGAGTAGCTCCGCCCCTGAAAATTATACCAACGTGTGCGTGACGTCACAACGTCAACGCACACGCACGTTTTGGGGTCAGAGGTCGCCCTCTGACCAATCATAGCCTAGAGAGGGGTATTTAAACCCCTAGCTTTTCCCATTACTTTGCCATGTCGTGGTTTCAGTTTCCTGATTTCCTGAGAGTGCTATTTCCGTGATTCTGATTTCCTGGTATCTTGATCCTTGGCGTTTCCCTGGTTATTCTGATCTCTGGTTTCCCTGACTTGGCTTGTTTTATCGGTATTGAGTATTTTCTGGCTTCCTTGACCTCGGCTTTCCCTTTGACCATTCTCTGTCTCTAGCGTATTAGTCCGGCCATTCTGAGGTCCGGTTTACGCTCTATCCTGTTATTTTCCTTTTCTTACCTATGTATATGTTTACATAGTTTCTGCGTGCTGGACCACATTACTAGTCGCGACACAGCCAGGAACGTCAGCAGATGCAGAAGGCTTTAAGGCCAGCAGGGGGTGGTTCGAAAGGTTCAAGACCAGATCTGGCATCCACAGTGTGGTCAGGCATGGAGAGGCTGCAAGTTCTGATGTTGCTGCAGCTGAGGAATATGCTACGGAGTTCCTGGAGGTCATAGTTTCAGAGGGCTACCTTCCTCAGCAGGTCTTCAAATGCGACGAGACTGGACTCTTCTGGAAGAGGATGCCAAAGTGTACCTTTATCACAGAAGAGGAGACCTCATTGCCTGGCCACAAGCCGATGAAGGACCGTCTTACCCTCCTGTTCTGCGCCAACGCCAGTGGGGACCTTAAGATCAAGCCCCTGCTTGTCTACCATTCAGAGAACCCACGGGCCTTCAAGAAACACAAGGTGAACAAGGAGCAGTTGAGCGTTTTGTGGCAGTCTAACCCAAAGGCTTGGGTCACACGCCTCTTGTTTGTGAAGTGGGTCAATGCGTTTTTTGGTCCTGCTGTGAAGAAGTACCTTGTGGACTATAACCTGCCACTCAAGGCCATGCTGCTCATGGACAATGCTCCTGCCCATCCTCCAGGCCTCGAGGAAGACTTGCTGGAGGACTTTAATTTCATCAAGGTCATGTTCCTTCCGCCTAACACCACCCCACTACTCCAGCCAATG